>NC_092346.1:75083485-75383485 GCF_963676685.1 Mytilus edulis | reverse complement strand
ACTGTTCTACAAATTATTGTCTGGACAATAGAAAATTGATTATTTTGGCCCCTTTTATACCCCTTTTTCCTACACCAAAGGGACCATAAATTAACCCCCAAATCAATCCAAACCTTCCTTTTTGTGGTTTCAAACTTCAAAGATTTATATTTACTTATGCTAAAACTATTGGCATTTTTTTTAATTAAACTTAAGTTATTGGCAAATTTCCAATGGATTTTATTAATACTGAAGTTATATATGTTGGTAAATTTCAAAATCACATCTTTAAGGTGGTACCCAACACTTGAACTAAAATTAATTTGGCTCGTTTAATTTTCTTAAAATTTTGACAAAGTATTTACTTTGACTGTTTGACAAAAATATAAAAATTTAAATGTTTTTGAACCAACCGTTTTATCAGAAAAATTACACTGGTTATATAGCAGTTTGACAAACACTCATTTTAATCATTGAAAAGCTTAATATCCCTTTAACAACACAACGTAATTAAAACGTTTAGCTGACTTTACAGAGTTATCTCCCTGTAGTGTTAGGTACCACCTTAAAAGTTGTGTGAAATAATTCAAATATAACTTTTGGATTACCTCCCTTACACAGCTTTCAAATTGTCTTGACTATCCTTTAACCAGAAAAATAATTGTTTTTCATCTTTTTTGCCCCTTATTCATAAATGGTTTTATCTATACCCTCAGCCAATCCTAACCATCCCATAGTAGTATAGAGCATTGGGGTATAATTTTAGAAAGATCATACACTTTTACACAAGTCATTAACTTAAAACTACAAAAATGCTTGTGTTTGGCCCATCTTTCTTGACTGTTTGCCCCATAACCCTAAAAATAAATTCCAACCTTCTTCTTATAATATTTAACATTGTGGTACAATTTCAGAGGAATTGAAATACTTATACACAACTTATTGTCCTGAAACTAGATAAATGCTTGTTTTGGTCCCCTTATCCTAAACCTTAGGGACCATAACCCCCAATATCAATCCCAAGCTTCCTTTTGTTGTTTTAAACATTGTGTTAAAATTCTATTCATTTCTATTAACATGATTAACTTATACTAAAGTTATTATCTGGAAACCATCCGTCTTAGAACGATGCTCAGCTGACCACAAAGACGATGTGATACCAATATAATTATATGATTGCAAAAATTTTATGGTTGTATAAAAAGGTATTCTAGACTTTAAACTAGAGGCTCTAAAGAACTTGTGTCGCTCACCTTGGTCTACATGTATGTGAATATTAAACAAAGGAAGCAGATGGATTCATGATAAAATTGTGTTTTAGTGATGGTGATGTGTTTGTACATCTTACTTTACTGAACATTCTTGCTGCTTAAAATTATCTCTATATATAATGAACTTGACCCAGTAGTTTTAGTGGAAAATGTTAGTAAAAATTTACAAATTTTATGAAAATTGTTAAAAATTGACTATAAAGGACAATAACTCCATAGGGGATTAATTGACCTAGTTGACCATTTCGGTCATGTTGACTTATTTGTAAATCTTTCTTTGCTGAACATTATTACTGTTTACAGTTTATCTCTATCTATAATAATATTAAAGATAAAAACCAAAAACAGCAAAATTTCCTTAAAATTACTAAATCAGGGGCAGCAACCCAACAATAGGTTGTCTGATTCATCTGAAAATTTCAGGTCAGATAGATCTTCACCTGTTAAACAATTAAACCAATTATACCCTTCAGATATATGCTCTAAATGCTTTGGTTTTTGAGTTATAAGCCAAAAACTGTATTTTACCCCTATGTTCTATTTTTAGCCATGGCGGCCATCTTGGCTGGTTGGCCGGGTCATCTGACATATTTTTTTAACAAGATACCACAATGATGATTGTGGCCAAGTTTGGTTTAATTTGGCCCAGTAGTTTCAGAGTTCTAGAAGATTTTTGTAAAGGTAACAACGCCGGATGCAAAGTGATGGGAAAAGCTCAGTAGGCCCTTTGGGCTAGGTGAGCTAAACATTACTTTTTTCTAGTTTATAACTGAGTGAAGGCAATATCATATACCCAATAAATCATCAAATTCGAAACATATTTCTATGTTGATTAAAATGAAGCTTTTTATTATTTGATGCAAATTTTATGTTCGGAGAGCATTCTACAGCTATTTTCCAGTATTCATTTAGGAATTACTTGATCATCAAAAAAACGGTGTTTAAAATATAATACAGGGGACTCATATTCATTTTAACTTTATTTCGTGCTGCTACTTTTGATTTTACACAGTTAAGATGGCTCAGACTTATTCAAAGTCTCTATCAGAATGCCGTATTATTTTAATCTTTACAAAGAGTACCTCAAATTTGTCGAAAAAAATAGGGGTTCCAGACCATTAAAGCTCAAAATTTTACTTTAAATAGGTACAAGCATGTTAAAGGGACCATTTTCAATGAAATGATAGGGAAAATAGAGGTGCTGACATATTTTTATGGGATATCAAACTAGAGGCTCTCAAGCTCACCTGTTACTGTATTTACTGATGTCGGTCATCTTGGTTGGTAGGTCAGGTCATTAGACACTTTTTTTAAATAGATACCATAGTAATGATTGTGGCCATGTTTAGTTTAATATGGCCCATAGTTTTAGAAAAGAAGATTTTTGTACAAGTTACAAAAATGACGAAAAATGTTGTTCAAAATTGACTATAAAGGGCAATAACTCCTTAAGGGGTACTCTTACAATTTTTATCATGTTAAACTTATTTGTAGATCCTACTTTGCTGAACAAAATTGCTGTTTACAGTTTATCTCTATCTATAATAGTATTCAAGATAATAACCAAAAACTGCAAAATTTCCTTAAAATTACCAATTTTAGGGCAGCAACCCAACAACAAGTTGTCAGATTCATCTGAAAATTTGCGAGAGGATAAATCTTATTCTGATGGACATTTAAATCTTGAAAGATTTGCCTTAAATGTCTTAGTTTTAAAGATATAAATCAAAAACTGCATTTTACCACTATGTTCCAATTTTAGCCATGTCGGCCATTTTGTTTCGTAGGCGGTGTTATCGGACACATTTTTTAAACTATATACCACAATGATAATTATGGCCAAGTTTGGTTTAATTTGGCAATGTAGTTTCAGAGAAGAAGATTTTTGTACAAGTTACAAAAACTGACGAAAATTTGTTAAAAAATTACTATAAAGGGCAATAACTCCTTAAGGGGTTGACTGACAATTTTGGTCTTGTTGACTTATTTGTAGGTTTTACTTTGATGAACATTATTGCTGTTTACAGTTTATCTCTATCTATAACAGTATTCAAGATAATAACCAAAAACTTCATAATTTCCTTAAAATAACCAATTCAGGGGCAGCAAGCTAACAACGGGTTGTCCGATTCATCTGAAAATTGGAAGGCAGATAGATCTTGACCTGATCAACAATTTTACCCCATGTCAGATTTGCTCTAAATGTTTTGGTTTCAAAGATATAAGCCAAAATATACATTTTACCCCTGTGTTCTATTTTTAGCCATGGCGGCCATCTTGGTTGAATGGCCAGGTCACCGGACACATTTTTTAAACTAGATACCCCAAGGATGATTGTGGCCAAGTTTGGTTAAATTTGAAGAAGATTTTTGTAAAAGTTTACGGACGACGGACGCCAAGTGATGAGAAAAGCTCACTTGACCTTTCAGGTCAGGTGAGCTAATAAAAACTGTCTGTGACACCTCAGGTGTGACCTGGTCCAAATCTGTAATGTACAAAGCTGAAATATAGCTTCAAATATTAAGCAAATACAAGGACTTATATATACATATATGCGTCCCTGGCAAATACAAGGGTCACCAATAAGGAAAAATAAAAATTTTGCCTTAAAACCCAAATTTTGGAGGGAAAATGGTGAAATTGGGTGAAATGTCAATTTGAGCCTTTAGCAGACCTGTACAGAAATTGCTAACAAAACCACATAGAAGCACATTTCAGAGATGCAAGTAAGAATTGTATAGCTTAAAATTTATAAAAAAAACATAAATATTTAAAAGTTTTTAGGAAAGTTAATTGTTCAATAACATGTAAATTATTCTCACTGATTTTTGTGATAATTGTCTTTTGATGGATCAATAATAAAAAAACAAACTTTTTGTTTTGATTTATAAGCTAGTAGTCAGCTTGGAAATAATAAAAACAATGATGTCATGGATGTACGAACTGTAAATCACGAAAACAGGAATTTAATACAAGGATTTACAAGTTCGTTTAAAATTACATTTTGTATATATGTAACAAAAAATTTGTTCTGGCGTGACATTTGTTCCACGGGAACAAATTTCATAGGAAATATGTTCCACCGGAACTTATGTCACAGAAAATATGTTCCAGCACTATAAAATTTGTTCCGGAACTAATTTTTTAACCAAGTGTGAAATAAGTTCCGGAACAAAAATTACAGCACCATGACAATGTATAAGTTTTGTTCCAATATTAAAATAAAAAAAAAGTGAAATAGGTTTGTGTGATATTAGTTTTGAAAGAAGGTATTTTATGTAGAAGTCAATGAAAATGTTCTGCTGGAACCTATTTCACAGGAAATACGTACTGTGCTTGCATGGGGTACATTTGCAACTGAAGGCATGACTTTAGGATGAAAATAAGAAATAAAAGCGATGATAATGTTTCATAATTTGTATCTATTTTTATCTTTTATGTGGTATTCCACCTCCTTCTTTCCTGTTGATCTGTCATGGGTGTTCTAATCATACATGTACTTAGCTATGGTCATTGCACATTTTTAAGAGAGTGTGTTTTTTGTTTCTCTATGTCTTTAAATATAATTGATCAGTCACTTTGTCCTTTTTGAAAACGTACAAATGTTCATCTTTAACTATTATAATATTTTTTTTCCTGAATGACTTTTATTATTATTTCTTATTCTACTCTTTCCTGGTTCATAAGTGTCATTTTTAGTATTATTAATTGAGTATGTTATTAACTTTTGCTTTACTCCACATGATCCAAATTGGATGTTTAAACTTTTTCTATATTACCTTATCAATTAAGTACATGTTTTTTATAATGACTTTAAACTCACTGATGACAAGTGCTCAGTATAAAAGAAAACTTGTTTAACCAGGGGAACATATTTCATAGACAAGGAACTTATTTCACCAGGTGAGGAACAAATCTCACGAACATGGAACTTATTTCACTAGATAAGGAACAAATTTCACCAACCCAGAACTTATTTCACCAGGTAAAGTGTGGAACTTATTGCATAGAGATGGAACAAATTATATAGAAATTGTCTGTGAAAAAAGTTCTCCCAGAACATATTTCCTGTGACATTAGTTCCACTGGAACTTTTTTCACAGGAACAAATTTTGGCTCACATATATTCTGAGACTTGTATTAAAAAACAAATTATTTTGTTAAAAAATAGCAATGAAGATAAATTAATACATTGTACTCCAGTGTTCTACTATCATGACAGTGACTAAGCAAATAGGGGAAATAATAAATTGGTTGTGGCAATACAAAAATTCAGCAAATTTTTCAACGAACTTTAACATGTAAGGTTCAAATAATTAACATTATGCAACTGGAGTACAAAAAAAAAATCAGAGCAAATTGATCCAGGGCGAACAAGTACAAGTGTGAGTGATAAATTTGTCCTGGTAAAATATGTCAGGGCGGACAAATATTACTATATAGTATAAAAAGTCCATGGTTACAGAATTTACTAGTATATATTTAGTCCGATATTAGTTATGTATGTCCCCAGACAAATTTTCCTAGGTAATCATGTCCTATAAAATCCTATAAAAGATTCAATTACTTGCATTTGCAAATTTAAATCTTATGTTTTAGTAATGTTTAAGAGTCACATAGTTAAATTTTTGATAAAATTTATGTCCCCAGACTATTATTTTCCCACAAAGTCATGTCCATGTCATTAGAAGTCCTAGGTTTAAATGTCTATGCCTTTAATTTTTAAAAGTGAATATGAATGTAATATGTTTTAACATTGTTATAGACAAAACGAAAGAGTTGTGTATCAATCTGTTACAGCTAATTCCTAAAGCATGTAGAGCAAGACTTAAGTTAGCTTGCTTGCTTTGTATTTAAATTGTACACTCATTAGGATAATATCCAATTAAATTCAAATATTAAATATACATGTTAAACTATGCCTATATATATTATATAAAGATGACCATCATGTCAATCATATTAACAAAGCTTGTATAAACAGTTATACAAACAAAGAAGGCAAGCCAACCAAAGTTTTGCATTACATGCATTAGGAAATTAGCTGTAAATAAATTTTGTCTCCAGACTAATTTTCCTAGGAAATCATGTCCATGTCATATTTTCCTAGAAAATCATGTCCATGTCATTAGTATTGAATTCCTAGGTAAAAATGTCCTAGTCCAAATAATTATAACAGCTTGAAAGGCTATTATATTTTTTTTCTTTGAAGCCTTACTTCGACGAACTAAGTAAGGCGTCAAAGAAAAAAAATATAAAAGCCTTTCAACTTACAAGACGTCATAATTTGACGAAGTAAGGCGTCAAAGAAAAAAAATATAATAGCCTATCAAGACGTCATAATTATTTGGACTAAAAATGTCCATGTCTTTTATTATAAAAAATGTTATAAGCAAAGGAAACTGAATATTTATGTTTTTAATAATTAGGTTATTAAGGAAATATTCTTCATTTTTATTGGAAAAAAATTTCTTCTATTTTCCAATCTTATCTATAAAAAAAAAATCTTCTATTTTAAATATATTTTATGATACAAAAAAACTATTAGAAAAACAAGTCTTGTGACATATTTTCCTAGGAAAACAAGTTACAAACATAAATTACTAGCTATGGACTGTCTGATTTTCCTAGAAACATTTGTCCTGGGACTTTAATTCCTAGTAAAATCATGGACATGCACTTAATTAACTAGGAAAAAAGTCTGGAGAACAAATTTTACAACCAAATTTACTGTTTCACTATTCCAACTAATTATGACGTCTGGCAAGGCTATTTTTATTTTTTTTCTGGGGCGTCCCAGAAAAAAAATAAAAATAGCCTTGCCAGACGTCATAATTATTTGGACTACTGTTACACTAGGACCACAGGCACTAGACGTTCCCCCTTTTATTAATTTCTTGATTAGCTACTGTCACGGTGTATTTGTATATACAGAAGAATTCTAGAGTTTTGTATCACTTTGACAGTCAAATCCTGACACAGCAGCCCAACTGAGACCAGATACCATGTTTATTCATGAGTTATGATCAGTATCAGATATAAATGAGGGGGAGGACAGGGATAAGGGAGACAGGGAGAAAGGAGGTAGGAGAAAGGGGTGGAAGAAAGGGGGTAGGAGAAAGGAGAGGAAGGTTGGGAAAAAGGAGAAGTTGGAGAAAAAAATAAAATATGAAGAAATAAAATATCTCTCTTTTTCCGGTAAATTAAAAAAAATAAAATAAGGAGAAGAGGGGTAGGAGAAAGGAGAAAAAGGATGAGAGAAGGAAAAAGAGTACCCCCCTGTAAATAGAAACCTATGAAATTTAAACACAAGGTTAAAGACTAGAAAAGGAAGTTTCAAATTGATTTTGGGAGTTTTGGTCCCAACAGATTAGGAGTTGGGGGCCAAAAAGGGCCCAAATAAGCATTTTTCTTGGTTTTTGCACAATAACTTTAATAGTATAAGTGAATAGAAATCTATGAAATTTTAACACAAAGTTTATGACCACAAAAGGAAGGTTGTTATTGATTTTGGGAGTTTTGGTCCCAAACAGTTAAGGAATGAGGGTCCAAAGGGTCCAAAATTAAACTTTGTTTGATTTCATCAAAAAATGAATTATTTGGGTTCTTGTATAAATGTCAAATCTAACCGTGTATTTAGGGTGCAATCAACAGTTTTTTTCTATGTTTTTTCTGTTTTCAAATTGGTCTACATTAAGGTACAAAGGGTCCAAAATTGAACTTTGTTTGATTTTAACAAAAGTTGAATTCTTGGACTTCTTTGATGCTGAATCTAAACATGTACTTAGATTTTTTATTATGGACTGTTGGTCCAAATCGGGGTTCAAATTAAACTTTGTTTGATTTCAACAAAAATGGGGTTCTTTAATATGCTGAATCTAACCGTGTATTTAGATTTTTAATATTTGGGCCCGGTTTATATCAAATTGATCCACATTGACATGCTTGAGGTCTAAAGGGTCTAAAATTGCACATTATTTGATTTCATCAAAAATTGAATTCTTGGGGTTCTATGATCATGATGATATGCTGAATCTGACCATGTATTTATATTTTGGATGTTTGACCATAATAGGTAAATGTCCAATTTAAAATTTATAATTTTTTTTCTCGCCTTGACAGAGTTAAAAAATGAGACGGCGGCAGCATCAACAATGTATTAGTTTGTGATTAGGTCAATTTATGGTGAACCACTAGTGGTAGGTCAATGATATTTGGTATGCAGTTGTATAAGCATTGGCATATCTCATATTCATGGAGATTTTTTGACTCCGCCTCCTTAGTCATGGTCTATAGACTTTGATAATTTTGCTAAGTTAATATGTATTAGTTTGTGATAAGGACAGTTCAAGGGGAACCATTAGTGGTAGGCCAATGTTAATTGGTGTACAGTTTTATAAACATTAGCACATCTCATTTCCATGGAGAATATTTGGCCCTGCCCCCTCAGTCATGGTCTATTGACTTTGAAACTTTTGCTTAGTTTACATGTATTAGTTTGTGATAATACCAGTTAAAGATGAACTGCTAATGTTAAGTCAATGATATTTGGTATGCAAATTTATTGTCATTTGAAAGTGTTGTTTTCATGGAGATTATATAGCCCCACCCCTGATCATGGTTCATTGACTTTGAAACTTTTACATAGTTTAAAAGTTAATGTTTGTGTTTAGGTTCGTTTAAAGGGAACTACTTATTATGAGTCAATGGTAATTGGTATGCAGTTTTATTATATTTATCATTGGCACATCTCATTCCATGGAGATTGTTTAGCCATGTACCTTCAGTCATTGTTCATAGACTTTGAATATTTGCATAACTTACATGTTAAAATATTGCTATTTAATTTCAACATTGCATTATCAAAATTGCATGAATATTTGCATAAATTACATGTTAAAATATTGCTATTTAATTTCAACATTGCATAATCAAAATTACATGAATATTTGCATAACTTACATGTTAAAATATTGCTATTTAATTTCAACATTGCATAATCAAAATTACAAAAAGGGGATACATATCTCTGTGATAACAGTTTATTAAGTGTAAGTTCTTAGACCACATTCATTCTGTGTCAGAAACCTATCTTGTGTCAACTATTTAATCACAATCCAAATTCAGAGCTGTATCAAGCTTAAATGTTGTGTCCATACTTGCCCCAACTGTTCAGGGTTCGACCTCTGTGGTCCTATAAAGCTGTGCCCTGCGGAGCATCTGGTTTGTAAAGTGAAATTCTCTCTTATTATAAGTAATAGGATAACTATATTTGGTATGTGAGTACCTTGCAAGGTCCTCATGGCTGTCATACAGTTTTTACTTGACCTCGACCTCCTTTCATGGATCAGTGAACAAGGTTAGGTTTTGGTGGTCAACATACCTGCCAACTTTTCAAAATGCTCATGGGGGTTTTGCGTGCAAGATGGCTGTCATAGTTATAAAAAAACCTTCAAGGGGGCCTTCAAATACATTTAATGTTGTTTTTTGGCTTCTTCATATTTTTATTATGCTTAAAGTCATCGTAAAACTAATTGTTTTGTTTAAAATTGTAAACAAAATTGCTCTTTCAAAATTTGAATTTGGGAGCCTCCATGGGGGAAATCCCCCGCAAATAGTGACAGTTGGCAGGTATGGGTCAAGTCCATATCTCAGATACTAAAAGCAATATGTCTAGTATATTTGGTGTATGGAGGACTGTAAGGTGTACATGTCCAACTGGCAGGTGTCATCTGACCTTGACCTCATTTCCATGGTTCAGTGATTATAGTTGAGTTTTTGTGGTTTTTTTTCTGTTTTTCATATACTATTTGCAATAGGTCTAATATATTTGGTGTATGGAAATAATAACAGAATGATTGTTAGGTGTACATTTCTAGCTGGTATGTGTCATCTGCCCTTGACCTCATTTTCATGGTCAGTTTTTGTCTTTTTATCTAATACTATTATGCAATAAGTCTACTGCTATAATAACTATATTAGGTGTATGGAAATATATTAGTTGTATGGAAGAATTATTAGCTGTATAGATGTGTGCCTTGTATGGTTCATCTCACCTTGCCTGTCCTTGGCCTCATTTTCATGGTTTAGTGGTCAATTTTTAGTTTTTTTTGGTTAATGTTAAGGTTATGTTTCAATTGTAATAAAGCTTTATTTTAAGGACTACAAAAGAAGGCGAGACATTTCAGCGTGTGCACTCTTGGTTTTATATTAAACCCTAGAAAGAAGCTACAGATTAATGTTAACTGCAAAAATACTAAAATCCTTTATTAATTAGATCATGTAGATACAGGAAATGAAAATATTTTGAAATTTTTGATCATAAAAATGGTTATGTTATATATTCAAGTTTCACTAAATTCCAAGAAGGGTTTCCACAAATAACAATGACTGATTTTCAAAATGATCATCATGTAAAAATGAAGAGATGTGCTAAGATTGCCCATGAAAACTATCTTTATGAACAATGACAGTTCAGTGGTTTGCTTTCAGCCTTTAGCAAAAATAATTACCATATATATTGTAATAAGCTATAAATAAAAGCCCCCCCCATTGTAAAATGTTAAACAATTAAAAAGTAAAAAACAGCGTCCTGATCTTTATAAGTTTGAAGAATAAAATTGAGTCATATTATGGTATGATGTTGTTGTTAGCGATGTATGTCGACACATATGGTTTACCGATAATTATATAGTTTAAGCGAATGGATATCCATGAAATTTTACACAAGGTTTAATACCAAAAAGGAAGGTTGGGTTGATTTTTGGGGTGATGGTACCAACAGTTTAGAAATTAGGGGCAAAAAAGAAGCATTTTTGTAGTTTCCAGACATTAACTTGTGTGCCAGTGTACTAATCTCTCTGAAATTGTTCTTCAAGGTTCCATATCACAAAGGGTAGACTGGAATTGTTTAAAGGGGTAATTGCCTCAAACGTTCAGGAAATAGGGGGTCAAAAACAAGCATTTTTCTAATTTCCAGACAATATTTTGTGTTTAAGTGTATGGATTTCTTTAAAATTGTACTTCAAAGTACCATACCACAAAGGAAAAGGCTGGGATTAAGTTTTGGGGTAATTACTGAAAGGGGGTTGAAAAAAATTGGGGGAGGGGGATTTTTTTTTCTCATAATTTTGATCAAAATCCAAATACAGACAGTCTATCAAGCTTGAATATTGTGTCCAAACATGCACCAACTGGTCAGTCAAATAACAAGGCTGCGCTGCACATCATTTTCTTAATCATATTAATCTGACATGTTAAAGTTTGTACATTATGAAGTTACTAACCTGTTGATTTTGTGTATTTCAGATTATTATTGAAAAAAGAGCACTTTGAAGTACTAGGAGAATTTGAAAACATCTTGGTGAAATAGTCTGACTGATTATGACAGAACATCAAAAGAAATGACGAAAAATTACACAGCTTATCAAAATAGTACTACTAGAAACTAAAAGCTACTTGCAATTTTCACTGGTTTCGGATCAGTAACAGTCTGACAAGGAAAGAATTTAATGAACATGATTATGATGCCTCTTGATAAATATAAAAACATATTGACTGTAAAATAATTACCAGTTACCAATTATATCTGTTGTTTACAAAATTTGTTATTCCGAAATATCTGTTGAATGTTTTGAAATTAAAATGTGTTAACTTAAATGATTTAAGAATTGAAGTCTTTAAATGATACAAAAGCAAGGATACATGGAATGATTGCAATTGAGACAACTACTAGCCCTGCATAATAGGGCACTGATGTAAACAAGTACAGGTCACCTGAAGTCTTCAACAATAAGCAAAAGCCTTAATTTAAACATCGTTATACATGGGCTTGTTAAGTCCCAAGATAATGGTATCTACATCATTTGCTGTCAAATTTTTGTTTGTATGTTTCTGATGAAGGTTAATTAAAATAAGCCCAGCACACCTAATTTGTGAACTGTTTTCTTTTAATTTCAAAAGAGAAAGCTAATAGACAAATTTAAGCAAAAAACAAAAAAAAAAGGAAATCCATTTAATATGGCAGACAGCAACCAAACACAACCAGTTGACATAATGAACATGTTTTTGAGTGCTCAAACTGCACTATAACATTAGACACAAAAACATCTTATATAATGCTGGATTACACAAAAGTGTTTAAATCATCTGCTCTTCTCTGGTGTTTAAAAATTGTACAGATTTGGTGTCACAATATCTCAGTAACATGGGTTAGAATTCCGGCATGGGAAGAACAAAAAAATTGCGAAAGCAAACTTACAGATCTTATATTTTTGGGTTGATGTTTTGACGACTTGCATGTACATGTACAATATATACAAAAAGTTAGCTGCTATTGAGACAAAGGCAAAAATCATAGTGCAACAAATAAAATTGAGAAAGGAAATGGTGAATATGTCAAAGCGACAACCACCCGACCATAGAGCAAACAACAGCCGAAGGCAACCAATGGGTTTTCAATGTAGCGAGAATTCCCGCACCCGTAGGTGTCCTTCAGCTGGCCCCTAAAATATGCATAATAGTACAGTGATAATGGATGTCATACTAAACTCCGAATTATACACAAGAAACTAAAATTTAAAATCATACAAGACTAACAAAGGCCAGAGGCTCCTGACTTGGGACAGGCGCAAAATTGCGGCGGGGTTAAACATGTTTATGAGATCTCAACCCTCCCCCTATACCTCTAGCCAATGTAGAAAAGTAAAAGAATAACAATACGCACATTAAAATTCAGTTCAAGAGAAGTCCGAGTCCGTTGTCAAAAGATGTAACAAAAGAAAATAAATAAAATGACAATAATACATAAATAACAACAGACTACTAGCAGTTAACTGACATGCCAGCTCCAGACCTCAATTAAACTGATTAAACATGTTTATTACAGATATAATAACAATAAACTAAAATAACATTTACCACTACTAAATGATTAGGAACTTTCAGGAACTAATTGCAGCTACTGTCCAGGTTATGTTAAACAAATTTTCAGCTCCAACTGATCCGTTCAGTGAAGAGTTTTTATCATTTAAATAAAATGTGAACACATTCTAATCTTTTGGCAGACGTGAATATTCTCATGTGGCATTTATACCTATATGCAAGGGTACCTATATCTGGTGGTGATGATACACAGTGATAATTAACCATTTTTTTCTTCTTTTTGTTTAATTTTGAAAAAAAAAATGGAATTTGAACTTTTTCAGCATTTTGGAAAAAAATAATTTTGTTAATTTTTCATGTTTTTTTCATTTATTTTAAAAGAATTATTTTTTAAATATTTAATTTTTTTTTTTAATTTTTGAAAAATTTCGATTTTTTTGAAATATTTTGCATTTATAAATTTTTTAAACTTTACAAAAGTTCATTTTAGTTGCCTTCGTCCATGCAAGCATGGACTAAGTTAGCCTTGGTTGCCTTCGTCCATGCATGCATGGACTAAGTCTGTTGTGTTAGTCCATGCAAGCATGGACTAAGTTAGGGTTAGTTGCCTTCGTCCATGCATGCATGGAGTAAGCTTAGTTTCTAAGTTTTCATGTTTACAAATCATGAAAAGGTTTAGCCATACTATCAAGTTTTGCAATTTATTTCCTAAGGTAAGTTATAATGCACAATATGTATGTAAAACATAATTAATAGGTTGAATATGAAAAAAACCAACTAAACAGAAAAAAAAGGTAATTACATCAAATTAAAAAATAATTGAACTAACACCATGAAATTAAGAGGTAAGAAGAAATGGAGGTTTTCTAAAATTGATGTTGATTTTTCAGTTTTATTTAATACCTTGTTTTATCTAGAATGTGTTTAAATTACTACTCAATATATTATAATATTTCTTATACGCTCGTTTACTGAACGTATTATGGTATACTGCTGTCCGTCTGTTGTCAACATGTCGTTCGTTAACTCAGAAACTCTTTAACCAATTTGCATTAAACTTTGAGAAATTGTTTGAGCCCTTTTTGTTATTTTTTTTTTATAAATTTTAGATTTTAAGTTTCTGGGTAATGGGTTTTTTTTCAATAAAATTGGTCGTTTTTTTTCAGTTTTCTGATAATATCTCAAAAACGCTTTCACAAAGAAAGGAATTTTGGTGAATTGTTTATATCTATTAACATGAGGTCACTTTCAATTTTTATAAATTTTAGATTTTACGTTGCCGAGTTAATGTGTTTTATTAATTAAAAAGGGGGGATTTTCCAATTTTCAGACATTAACACAAAAATGTTATCAGCAGTTCTCATGAAACTTTGTTGAAATTTTTATATCTATTGTTGTAATCTCCCTTTCGATTTTTATTAATTTTAGATTTTATGTTATTGAGTTTAGGGATTTTATTTATTAGAAAAAGATGGTATTTTCTAGTATTCAAAAATAACTCAAAAATGCTTTCAGCAGTTCTCATGAAACGTTTGTCTAATGTTTATATATTGACAGAAGCTCCCTTTCATGCATTTGTTGCTAATAAAAGAATTGACCAAAAAGAGTTTGAATATTCTAACTTTTTCTAAATGACCATTTTATGAGGTGTGTGAATTTTTTCTTAATAAGACTATGAGGCAAAGTGGTATATAGGGTAGAAAAATTAAAAGCACCAATTATAAGCATGCAATTTATCAAGTACTTCGAACGAATTTTGACACCCCAAAAGCAATTTATTCCACTATTTTCAAAGGCCTTATTTGAACAATTTTTTGTCAGGTTTTTGATTGTACCAAGTGTACTAGCAAGTAGAATACATAGTTTAGTAGGGAAACAATGGCTTGGAACGAAAAAAAAAACTTTGTTTGTAATGAGTTATGTGCAGTTTCGGACCCAAGTACATGGTTGGAACTTTCATTGTACAATGCATTTGGTTCTGCTTTGAAAAGAATCACAGAGCTGAGTCTATGTACTATATTATATAAAAGGTTAAGTGGTTGTTAGGACCTAGCCCTTAATTGAGATCCTTGTCAGATATTCCTGGCCATATGTTTTCCTTTTTGTCATATGAAAAATTGTTTTAATTTAATATGTTCGTAGGGGAAACATAATATTCTCATACAAAAAAAAAAGATAATCCTAAATACACATTAAAAAAAAAAATGGAATTTATTACAAAGGATAATCCTAAGATATACTTGAATTGTCCTGGACTTCACTTCTGTGATGGGCATATGTTAATGGAATCCTTCTCTGAATACGAGACAAACATATCAGTAGTGGTAGATCACAATGTCCAATGATCTTCAATTTATACCGAATATTGACTGTCAAAAAAAAATGCTAACATTCCAATTTTCAATAACAGCAGTTAACAACAAATACATAATCACAATAACAGATAACAAAAAAACAAAAGCCCCATAACAGCTAACAAAGAATATCACAATAACAGCTAACAGCAAAAATATTTAAAAAAAACCCCAGATAACAAAGAATTAAATTGCCCCATAACAGCTAACAAAGAATATGACAATAACAGCTAACAGCAAATATATTTTCAAAATAACAGATAAAAAAGAATTAAACTGCCCCATAACAGCATAACAGTTAAACCCCTTGTCCCCCTCTCTAAAGTCATCCGATGACAGTGATATTAACATAAATATGGATGTGAATAGATTGAGCAAACTCGTGCTGTTGAATTATTCTAGGTCTTTTTAAATTCATATTATAGATGAAAAAAAAATGTGCATCATCGATTTTACCTGTATAAGAATGTTTTTTATGTGTGGATCGAATCAGTCAATCAAATGATTTACCTTTGTTTCGCTTTCAATGAAGACATCCTTTTGATTTTTAAAAATAACTTTACACTTACAATTCACGTTTTGAAACTTCATTTGACTATCCCTTTTGGTATCTTTCGTCCCTCTTTCGTTATAATCGATTCAACATTGTAAGTAGTATTCAAATTTACCGGCAATTGTTCCTTCCTGTTAATTGATAATTTGACTTCTTTCATAGACCATGGAGTTGTTCGTTAATGTGGTTTTTTTTTAAAAGACGACAGGTGAAGATATAAGAGCAGGAATAATAAGGGTAATCGAGGTAACTCCAGTGGATGATCGGGTTTGTTTTGCCGCAGCTCATTTCTTCGTTATGTTTGGGCGAAGGTTGATTGTCTAATGTTTTTTTGTCTGTTTTTCTTCTTAGAAATAGAAATAACAGAAAACCGTTATGGTAAAATTGAGAATGGAAATGTGAAATGTGTCAAAGAGACAACAACCCGATCATAGGAACAACAACAGCAGAAGGTTACTAACAGGTCTTCAATGTAGCGAGAAATTCCCGCACCCGGAGGCGTCCTCCAGCTGACCCCAGTTCAGTGATAATGAACGCCATACTAATTTCCAAATTGTACACAAGAAACTAAAATTTAAAAAATACAAGACTAACAAAGGCCAAAGGCTCCTGACTTGGGACAGGCGCAAAAATGCGGAGGGTTCAACATGTTTATGAGATCTCAACCCTCTCCCTTTACCTCTAGCCAATGTAGAAAAGTAAATGCATAATAACGCACATTTAAAATTCAATTTAAGAGAAATCCGAGTCTGAGGTCAGAAGATGTAACCAAAGAAAATAAACAAAATGACAATAATACATAAATAACAACAGACTACTAGCAGTTAACTGACATGCCAGCTCCAGACTTCAATTAAACTGATTGAAAGATTATGATTTCATCATATGAAAATCAGGCACAATCCTGCCCGTTAGGGGTTTAGTATCATATAATACAAATGTACCATCATAACATATATGAGAGGAAAATAACCCGTGTCATGCCAACAACTGGTTTTTGAATAAATGTGTTTAGTTCCGATGCAAAGACCCTATAAGTGAATCAATATAAGCAATCTTTAATGACCTGACAACAGTATCGTAACTATACCCCTTCTTGATAAATCTATTTGAAGGTTTTGTTAGTTTCTGATGTGAATACTGACAATTTTGTGCTTTATGAAGAATATTTCCATAAAAAATTGGATGTGAAATACCTGAACGTATAAAAAGTCTGCATTTTGAGCTATATTTACGAATGATGTCCTTATATCGATGATAAAATTTAGTAAATGTTTTTACCAGTTTGTGATATCGATTTCCCTGGTGTAATAATTTTTCATTAAATTTCTCTCGTTAAAATCTAAAACATTGTTACATACACGAGCGAATCGTACAAGTTGAGATATATAAACACCGTAAGATGGTGACAATGGAACGTCACCATCTAAAATCGGATAATTAACGATAGGAAATGAAAAATCATCTCTTTTATCCTAAATTTCAGTATTAAGCTTACCGTTAGTGATGTAGATATCAAGATCGAGGAAAGAGCAGTGGTCATTGTTAGTACTAGCTTTATTTAAAGTAAGTTCAACAGGATAAATTTCTTTAGTATACATACTGAAGTCGTCATTATTGAGAGCCAAAATATCATCTAAATATCTAAAAGTATTATTAAATTTGTTTATTTGATGTTGTTTCGATGGGTCTTTGCTGAGTTTTGTCATGAATTGTAACTCATAGCAATACAAAAATAGGTCCGCAATAAGTGGTGCACAGTTAGTCTTCATTGGAATTCCGATAACCTGACGATATACGAAATCTTCAAGGCGATCAAAAATGTTATCTTAGGCTAGTAAAAATTCAAGGGCATATATAGTATCAAAGCATGTCGAATTGACATAGTTTTTTTGTTTATTGCTATTGAAAAATGACCTAAAATTTTTTGAACATATATATTCACATTCTGACTTTTTAAATGCCCATTTGATTAGGTGGGTGAATTTTTTCTTAATGAGAATGTGAGGCATTGTGATATACAGGGTAGAAACATCAAAACTTTGAACAGATGTTACAATTCTTGTATATAAGTTACTTAAAAGTGTTTATATGTATAGATGTTTTTCGTATTTTGTTTCAGATGTTTCTTATCCAGTGTGTAATGGCATACAAGGATAGGTGCCCTCAGTTTGTTGAGCGATATCTACTTGTTAATGATACGCTTACGCGTGGTAAATGTTCAGAGGAAAACCCATTTCATTGTTTACTGAAGGATAATACTGACACTTTAAAACAAAGTTATTACAAGAACTGCAAGTCGTGGGACTGGGTTTCTAAAGGTATGCACGTTGTATTGATAACAAAAGAAGAAAATAACAAATTTTAAAGGAAAAATTAGTCATTTTTTCATCAAAATATGTTTTTGTGTGTGTGTGATTTAGTAAGATTCCAATATGAGAACCAGTACGTAAAATTAGTGTTCGTTAGCACAATCGTTTCATTAACTAAATACATTTAATATTATATCTGATCGTCAGTGTACACGTGTTTAAATACATGACAATATGACCAAATCCATTGGATTGTTTGCCCTTGAATGGTATATTTTGATATTTTTTTATTGAGATTTTGGCTGTAAAAGTGTTATCTCTTTAATTCCATTATTAATTTAAAAGTACTGTTAACAGAAAAAAAATATACTATCATTACAAGATCTATCGAAATGCGAACACGACCAAAACCATTTGATGACTCTTTGTTCATGTTGTCGAGAGATGGCCTTTAAACCACGATTTTGACTAGTTTTCTTTGTATGCGTGTTATCACAAATACAGTAAAAGACTGTTTAGGGCTTCAAAACAAAATCTGTAAAAATGCAGAAAGCCGAACGTTTGGATGAAACATCATAAGAGTTACTGAAACTTTTTTTAAATGACTTTTATCTCGAAAACTATAATAGATGCAAGGAAACTATAAAAAGCCCACTTGATCTCCAAGCAAAATGTACAAAAATTCAAACATGGCTGAAACCATTTGATAGAATTTGTTACAAACAGGAAGTTGTGATTAAAGAACGAAATATTGTATTGTATTGATGTAACTTTTCGTCTTTCGTTCTGTTAATTTTAATACATATAAAGTAGAAACTAGAACAACTACAAAAAAAACCCATTTTTCTTCAGTTGGATGACTCGTGTTTTTTCTAGACTCATGGTTTGTTAATCATGACAGTTTTCGATATGCATTGAACTCTAATAAGATAAAAAAAAAAATAGCCAGCCAATTGATAAAACTTATGACATGAGTATTTTGAACTATATTTCAGAGTACATAGATTAAAGTATGACTAAAATTGAGAATGGAAATGGGGAATGTGTCAAAGAGACAACAACCCGACCAAATAAAAAAAAAACAGCAGAAGGTCACCAACAGGTTTTCAATGTAGCGAGAAATTCCCGCACCCGGAGGCGTCCTTCAGCTGGCCCCTAAACAAATATATACTGAGAGTTGTCTCATTGGCACTCACACCACATCTTCCTATATCTAGTTCAGTGATAATGAACGCCATACTAATTTCCAAATTGTACACAAGAAACTAAAATTAAAATAATACAAGACGAACAAAGGCCAGAGGCTCCTGACTTGGGACAGGCGCAAAAATGCGGCGGGGTTAAACATGTTTGTGAGATCTCAACAGTCCCCCTATACCTCTATCCAATGTAGAAAAGTAAACGCATAACAATACGCACATTAAAATTCAGTTCAAGAGAAGTCCGAGTCTGATGTCAGGAGATGTAACCAAAGAAAATAAACAAAATGACAATAATACATAAATAACAACAGACTACTAGCAGTTAACTGACATGACAGCTCCAGACTTCAATTAAACTGACTGAAAGATTATGATTTCATCATATGAACATCAGGCACAATCCTTCCCGTTAGGGTTCTCGTATCATACCATCATAACATATATGAGAAGAACATAACCCGTGTCATGCCAACAACTGTTTTTAGAATAAATGTGTTTAGTTCCGACGCAAAGACCTTATCAGTGACTCAATATTATCGCCAAAATATGCAATCTTTAATGACTTGCCAACAGTATCGTAATTATATCCCTTCTTAATAAGTCTATTCAAAGGTTTTGTAAGTTTCTCAGGTGAATACTGACACCTTTGTGATTTATAAAGAATATTTCCATAAAAAATTGGATGTGAAATACCTGAAAGTATAAGAAGTCTGCATGTTGAGCTATATTTACGAATGATGTCTTTATACCGATGATAAAATTTAGTAAATGTTTCGACTAGTTTGTGATATCGAAAACCCTGGTGTAATAATTTTTTCAGTAATACATAAATTTCTCTCGTTAAAATCTAAAACAGTGTTACATACACGAGCGAATCGTACAAGTTGAGATATATAAACACCGTAAGCTGGTATAAATGACTGTATTCTAATTGATGAAGAAGGTACATTATGAAACAAAAAATTCCAACCTTTCAAATCAAATTACTGGCGTAAATATAAAACTTTATTCCTGGTATCTATAATAAGTTTATTTGCAACCACTGGGTCAATGCCACTGCTAGTTAAAATTTATTTCCCCAAGGGTATAACCAGCCCAGTAGTCAGCACTTCTGTGTTGACTTGAGTTATCATTGATAAGTTCATAATTATAAATTAACTGTAAACAAAACTTTGAATTTAGAAAAAACTAAGGCTTTTCTACCTCAGAAATAGATTACCTTAGCTGTATTTAGAAAAACTTTTAGGAATTTTTGGTCCTCAATGCTCTTCAACTTTGTGCTTTTTTTTTGGCCTTTTATAACATTTTTGATTCAAGCGTCACTAATGAGTCTTTTGTAGACGATTCAATGCGCGTCTGGTGTAAATATTAAATTTCATTCCTGGCATCTATGCTGAGTTTATTTACATTATAATTCATAGATCACTTCTCAAATTACCATTGAGTTATTAAAAACATTTTTTTTTATTGTTTCTTTATGAAGGTTTCCATCCTGTGCTTCGTGGGGAATACATTGATTATGAAAAGTGTGAAGCTGAAAAATATCAACCATTTAATTTCTTATCCAATGTGAACCACCGATGCTACTTTGTCAAATCATACTGCGCAGAAGAGGGTCAAATAGAACACATGAAAGGCGATGAATTGTCAGATCGTACATGCAAGTGTGATTATACAAAACAATATGCTTTCCATACAATTCCAAGAAACAAAGTGTTCTGCATACCATCAGAAGAGGAGTGTACATGCTTTCAAAAAACGTGTCCAACGAACCAAACGATGAATAAAGGTTTGTATACTTTGTTTTTAGTTAAAACGTTACATGACACTTTGACATCTATAATCTTCATTTTTTCGTTTGTTTTCAATTTGTATGTCCGTTGTTGTAATGAAGTTTGGTTGAATGCTGCACCAAATATCAGACATCTGTCGTCAAAATGACAAAGACACTGTATTACTGCGTATTACGAATTGTTATTTACAGATTATTAACGAAAAAAACTCAAACTACACACTGGATTATTTTGTTTTAACTGATTAATATTTTGGACGTCAAATGGGCAAAAGTCACCGTAGAGTTGACTATGGACATGTTTTGTCTATATCAAAGTTCTTGTTTACTTCATTTTTTACGTTGTTATTGCAAGAAAGATTAACCGTGAACTAACAGTTCTAAAAATACAAGCAGGATTTTTATATATCTGTGCATAAAGGGACGAATATGTTCATCGTATTAGTTCATCAGTCTAGCTTTCACTTTAATACTTGAACCATTTCAAGAAGAAATATGTTCCAATATTTTATTGATATTATCACCCAAGGAACATAACTGTTAATAAAAGCCTACTGGATATATATTGGTGAATCTTTGTGATAACTACTGAACCAGTTATTAATGAGGGTATTTTGTGTACATCGAATAACTAAGATTAACAGAGAGCATACACTGCTCAATTTGCATAGGTACTATTTCTGTACTAAAAAGCTGTTGTACTGAAAATTTCTTTTAATATTTGATGTACTATTTCTTAACATTAAAAATATTTTAATATTTAGGTACCTGTCTTTTACAGTACTTGATTTGAACAACACGTTTTAGGTACAGAAAAAATACCAATATTCTAGGTTTGAAAAGAGATTCGAATTAGACAATCTTTCAAAATGCTAAAAAGGTAACAGTGTAATCAAGTGTCTGTAGTACAAGTATGCATCTGATTCTGTAAAAAAAAATGTACCTAAAATTACAATAATTGTACTGAATATTAAAAGTAGATTAGTAAAAAGTCCTTTACTAGATATTTTTGGTACAGAAATAGTGCTTTTGCAAAAGTTTGCTGTGTATAATATATACTAATATATTCGTTTGAACTGCATTATTTTGCATTTTTACTTTGCAGAAAAGGATACATGCATCTAATGGTATATGTTTGGTGAGATTCTTTTAATAAAACTCATAAACATCATGATGTAGAAATTATATTTTCTGAAAAGCTCTGTTTGTCCTACAAGTTGTTTTAGCTAATAAAACTAGTAGTTACTCTTTACTTTATTCTTATTAGTTAAAGTAGTTTTAATTCTCTTCTATACAATTTACTAATGAAGAGTGACTCTGTGTGGATTGCCTGAAAGATACTTCTGTAGAACAAACTTTACTCAAAGTTATAATAACCATTTATAATAGGTATGGCGTTCATTATCACTGAACTAGTATATATTTGTTTAGGGGCCAGCTGAAGGACGCCTCCGGGTGCGGGAATTTCTCGCTACATTGAAGACCTGTTGGTGACCTTCTGCTGCTGTTTTTTTATTTGGTCGGGTTGTTGTCTCTTTGACACATTCCCCATTTTCATTCTCAATTTTATTACAACATTCAAACAGGTTAAAAACTATATATTTGAGTTCTATATATACCATGGTATTTACGAGTTAAAATATTTAAACAAACAAACCCAAAGGATGAGTTTGTTTAAATATGTTAATGAGTAAGACACATGGTATATAAAAATTGTTATATAAATACATGGATTAACAGCTTGATCTAATGTTCGAAAGCGATGATGGTTAACTTACCGTTTTACCCAAAGAGATGGAAGCTCGCGCAAGTAAGTTTTGTGTCCAGTGTATGATCATATGCGCAGGTAATTTCAGTATGCCCTCAGAAAGTAAAAAAAAAACTTCGGTTTTCAGCAAATAACAATTAGGAATAAATAATTATTCTAATGACGGTACAATTTATTTTTTGTTAGTTTGTAAGATATCATTCAAATCAATTATATTTTACCGGTTGTTCATCACATTGAAAAAATGTATATTTATATATTTAAAGTTTTCGTACAAACTGCTAAAACTTGTGTTATTTTATTTATTCGATAATAAGACTATTTATTAAAACACAATTTTACTAATAAAACTATAAACAGTGCTGAATGAAGGGAGCGTAGATAGTGTACGCTCCTATTTGATTGCTAATAAAATTCATTATTTTCTCAAATTAAATGAATTTTAGAAATTAAATGAATCGTCCAAAAATGTGTTGCTGACCTATATTGATTCCTTTTCCCTGCCCCCCCCCCCCCCCCCCCCCATACACACACCGAATCGAAATTTCAATTGAAATTTTGCAAAAGAAATGGTACTACATTGTTTATAGTATTTAATTTTTTTTTAGATTCAGGAACCACATAACAACCGGTTTCTTGCGATGTGGTATACATGATTTATTGCTTTTAGTTATAAAATGAAAACATGCAAGTGAATTTTTATGACCTTTTATGTTTTTCAGTTTCCTAAATAGTTCAGAGGCGAATATCTATCAGTAAATGGGTGGAGCTTCAGTCTTGGAATAACATGAAAATGAATATGTTGTTTTATAGCTAAGCTCCTGCTTCTTTCCTTTGGATTCTAGTTGAACTGCATATCTAATTATCAAAGTATGGTACAACATCAAATTGCATATAAAATACCATGGTTTTCTCTAAACATATAGCAAATTATTTCTTTAAAATATCAACAGTAAAAAATCAATTTATGTTACAATATAATCTATTTCTTTTAAAGGTTTTGTAAGGTTGGCTTAATTTTCATTTAATATTTGGAAATTTTAAATTGAATTGTCGTTCTTATTTTGGATTTAACTTCAATAAGTCTTTTTGGTAATGTCTACTGTATGTGTTTACTCACTATTGTTTGTTAAATCTTTGTTCACGAATTGTGGGAATGTTTGGTGTTCAATATATCTTTTATTGAGGTTTTGTATATCATTATTGTCCTCTTTGAATTATATAACTTTACAAAACGTTAATAGTTTTCCTAATGCGGAATTTCTAATTGAATTAACAGAACTTACTAATAAGCCGGTGTCAATATTTACTCATCTTATTAAAAGCTGGGTATAATTGTTTTTTTTATCATATTAAGAAATATTTTAATCTTACATGTAGGATTATATAGTAATCAATTTATAAGTAACTGTTTTAATTTATCAATTAAGAATTTTTTAACTTTTTGATACTCGATTGAAAATATTGAAAATACGGATTTCCCGTGTCACGCTGTATAAATAAAGTTATCAATGTGAGCTATATAAAGATAGTTACGTAGAGCTCAAGTGAAAATCACAAATTAAGGTTTACCTCTAAGATCTTAAATATATTCTCCTTATATTTGTATGCTAACCTCATAAATCAAAGAGCTGAATAGCTCTGAGGGGAAAGACGGTCCTTGTTTCTATTTCAATTTTTTTTTTGGGGGGGATACCTTTTGATAGTCTTCATATAAAGAATGAAAAAAGAACAGCTAGAACGTGTGGAAGGTTGACACTATTGGAATCAATTGTTGTTTAATGTAATTTCGTTTCTAAAGTTTAGGATTCAATTTAGACCAATGGAAGAGATCTGAATCTTCTAAATCTAAACATTGATTTTTTTCAATTAAAGTTGATAGTTAATTATCTAAAATTCAACTAGATGAATTCTTTCATTTAACAACAACTACACTTATTTTTTGAAATCTTAATAGTGTACGACTGAACTGCAGGCTAGGGCCATTTTCATTTTTTGTGACACTACTCTTAAGATTTTTAATTTTTTTCTTAAGAAAGTTAGGACTGAAAAATCTATTCAGTTTTAAATTTCCATTGATAAAGTTCCCAATTACATCTCTCATCACAGGGATACAGGTACTGATAAAAACTAGAGGCTCTAAAGAGCCTGTGTCGCTCACCTTGGTCTATGTGCATATTTAACAAAGGACACAAATGGATTCATGACAAAATTGTATTTTGGTGATGGTGATGTGTTTGAAGTTCTTACTTTACTGAACGATTTTGCTTCTTACAATTATATCTATAATGAACTTTGCCCATTAGTAACAGAGAACTATATTTGGTAAAAATTTACATATATTTACCAAATTAATGAAAATTGTTAAAAATTGACTATAAAGGGCAATAACTCCTTAAGGGGTCAATTGACCATTTAGGTCATGTTGACTTATTTGTAGATTTTACTTTGCTGAACATTATTGCTGTTTACAGTTTATCGCTATCTATAATAGTATTCAAGATAACCAAAAACGACAAAATTTCTTTAAAAATTACCAATTGGAGGGCAGCAACCCAACAACCAGTTGTCCAATTCATCTGAAAAATTCAGGGCAGATAGATATTGACTTGATTAACAATTTAACTTCTTGTCAGATTTGCTCTAGATGCTTTGAGTTCATAGTTATAAGCCAAAAACTGCATTTTACCCCTATGTTCTATTTTTAGCCGTGGCGGCCATCTTGGTTGAATGGCCAGGTCATCGGACACATTTTTCAAACTAGATACCCCAAAGATGATTGTGGCCTAGTAGTTTCAGTAGAGATTTTGTAAAAGATTACTTAGATTTATGAAAAATGGTTAAAGATTGACTATAAAGGGCAATAACTCCTAAAGGGGTCAACTGACCATTTTGGTCATGCTGACTTATTTGTAGATCTTACTTTGCTGAACATTATTGCTGTTTACAATTTATCTCTATCTATAATAATATTCAAGATAATAACCAAAAACAGCAAAATTTCCTCAAAATTACCAATTCAGGGGCAGCAACCCAACAACCGATTGACCGATTCATCTGAAAATTTCAGGGCAGATAGATCTTGACCTGATAAACATTTTTATCCCCATGTCAGATTTCCTCAAAATGCTTTGGTTTTTGAGTTATAAGCCAAAAACTGCATTTGACCCCTATGTTCTATTTTTAACGGTGGCGGCCATCTTGGTTGGTTGACCAGGTCACGCCACACATTTTTTAAACTAGATACCCCAAAGATGATTGTGGCCAAGTTTGGATTAATTTGGCCCAGTAGTTTCAGAGGAGAAGATTTTTGTAAAAGATTAATTTAATTTATGAAAAATGGTTAAAATTGACTATAAAGGGCAATAACTCCTAAACGGGTCAACTGACCATTTTGGTCATGTTGACTTATTTGTAGATCTTACTTTGCTGAACATTATTGCTGTTTACAGTTTATCTCTATCTATAATAATATTCAAGATATAAACCAAAAACAGCAAAATTTCCTCAAAATTACCAATTCAGGGGCAGCAACCCAACAACCGATTGACCGATTCATCTGAAAATTTCAGGGCAGATAGATCTTGACCTGATAAACATTTTTATCCCATGTCAGATTTCCTCAAAATGCTTTGGTTTTTGAGTTATAAGCCAAAAACTGCATTTTACCCCTATGTTCTATTTTTAGCGGTGGCGGCCATCTTGGTTGGTTGACCAGGTCACGCCACACATTTTTTAAACTAGATACCCCAAAGATGATTGTGGCCAAGTTTGGATTAATTTGGCCCAGTAGTTTCAGAGGAGAAGATTTTTGTAAAAGATTACTTTAATTTACGAAAAATGGTTAAAAATTGACTATAAAGGGCAATAACTCCTAAACGGGTCAACTGACCATTTTGGTCATGTTGACTTATTTGTAGATCTTACTTTGCTGAACATTATTGCTGTTTACAGTTTATCTCTATCTATAATAATATTCAAGATAATAACCAAAAACAGCAAAATTTCCTCAAAATTACCAATTCAGGGGCAGCAACCCAACAACCGATTGACCGATTCATCTGAAAATTTCAGGGCAGATAGATCTTGACCTAATAAACATTTTTATTCTGTCAGATTTCCTCACAATGCTTTGGTTTTTTAGTTATAAGCCAAAAACTGCATTTTACCCCTTTGTTCTATTTTTAGCCGTGGCGGCCATCTTGGTTGGTTGACCAGGTCACGCCACACATTTTTTAAACTAGATACCCCAAAGATGATTATGGCCAAGTTTGGATTAATTTGGCCCAGTAGTTTCAGAGGAGAAGATTTTTGTAAAAGATTACTTTAATTAACGAAAAATGGTTAAAAATTGACTATAAAGGGCAATAACTCCTAAACGGGTCAACTGACCATTTTGGTCATGTGACTTATTTGTAGATCTTACTTTGCTGAACATTATTGCTGTTTACAGTTTATCTCTATCTATAATAATATTCAAGATAATAACCAAAAACAGCAAAATTTCCTCAAAATTACCAATTCAGGGGCAGCAACCCAACAACCGATTGACCGATTCATCTGAAAATTTCAGGGCAGATAGATCTTGACCTGATAAACATTTTTACCCCATGTCAGATTTGCTTTAAATGCTTTGGTTTTTGAGTTATAAGCCAAAAACTGCATTTTACCCCTATGTTCTATTTTTAGTCGTGGCGGCCATCTTGGTTGGTTGACCGGGTCACGCCACACATTTTTTAAACTAGATACCCCAATGATGATTGTGGCCAAGTTTGGTTTGATTTGGCCCAGTAGTTTCAGAGGAGAAGATTTTTGTAAAAGTTAACGACGACGGACGACGACGACGGACGACGGACGACGGACGACGGACGACGACGACGGACGCCGGACGCAAAGTGATGGGAATAGCTCACTTGGCCCTTCGGGCCAGGTGAGCTAATAACAATATGATAGATGTAAACTGTGTAAAGCTTGTTTCCAAATCCTACATTTTGAAATATTTGTAAAATTTCATGAATAAATAGGTTTAAACTACAAAATGCAACATTTGTAACTTTATTTGTTACTATTACAATGATTATGTTGGTACACACAATTTTGTTTTAATGGAAGACTACTTATCATATATACTAAATGTCAATAAAGTGTTTATTTAAGTGGATAATTAGGTCATAAATTGAGGTGCTCCTGAATTGGAGGAAGATTCTCTAAACAGAGTTTTACAGGAAAAAATGAAAAAATCGTTTCTCTCCCCAATCTCATGTACATATGTAGTCCCTTTGAAAGTTGTTGACCTACAAATTAAAGTATTGCATGTTGATGTTTGAATCATCTACAGCAAACATCATTATGTTTAAATTTAACAAATACTATTTTTTAATAAGTGCACAATCTTTTGAGAATGATTTAAATAACCAGTGAAGGATATTCCTGCTTATGCGTAGTGTGGCATTCCAACAATGACGTCACTACAAAATATAATGTAGGTTGGATATATTTAGAATATATCGTGATACTGATTTTCCGGTTTGTAAAAGAAACGTGAATAATATAAAGGAGAGCTCAATATACGATAATTTCGAGAGAAACAGAAGGGAAATGTGTAAAAAAGTGTTTAAAGTCAATTTATTCATTTGTGTCTCCCCATCTCACCATTCTCAGTAAGATTTGTTAGGGGTTTTTCCACACTATAAAAACAAAATGAATGATGTGAGGGAATGTCACTCTGGTCAACCCCACTGGGGATTGACGGCTTGAAGCCGTCTTCCCCAAAAAAAGAGTGAATACTGATGGTTTATAATTTTTTAAACGTTACCACAAATGTTTGCCACACAATATACCTGTGTTAATATTTGACAATAGTAACAAGGTAAAAAAATTCAAACTTGAAAATAGACAAACAATTATCAACAATGGTTTTTAATAGTGCAAATCTTGTTATAAATGAGAAAGAGAAGAGGGAAAAGAAAAAAAAGTGTATAGTGCATGGTGTAATGATTGTTTGGTGTGTTATACACCTTCATTGTATGCCTATGTTATGACGTGTAGTACACCTTTATCACTTGCGTATGTTATGGTGTTTGGTACACTTTTAGCATTTGCCTATGTTATCATGTGAAGTATATCTTGAACACTGGCCTCAAATGTTTTATTTAAAAACATGTCTTTTGTTGTTATTCTTCTTTTGCATATAATTGTCAATCTTCAATTTCTTACAGAATATGAATGTGTTGATGAATTAGTGCATACAAGTCAGACAGTATATTCGATAAAGTAAGTGATCTTAGTATGGAGGAACACGTGTACTACCAGCAGCTAAGTTTCTTCAAATTATAGATAATAGGTGACAAGCGTAAATGATCATTCTTTGTTTAAGATAATTTGTAAATATATTCAATGTGGGCTACAGAAAAAAAACCAATGGCATTAGGTATCATCTTTACCTGTATTCGTGTTTGAAATCTATTACAATATCTGATTTCATAAACAATCTGATAATTTCACAAAGAACTCCTTTCAAACCCTATAAAAAAATGTGTCACATGTTTTGGAATATGATACAAAGGAGTGATAATGCACCAACTATGAACTCGTTTTGCACATCTTGTATAACGCTTCGTATCTCAGAAGTCTGAGGACAGTTCAAATCTTGGAGCTGATTGTTTGTATGAGATTAAAAAATACACAGCCTCGTCTTGTCGGAATGGAGACGTAAATACGGGAAATGCCACACCTTTTGCATGTAAAAAAAACATTGTGTCACTGCGGTGACATACAAATACAAAATAATTTTAAAAGAATATAGAAAATAATAATCTTTGTATATTATATGTTATGTTTTCAGCGTGACAACATTAATTCCAATAGATGATTTTGATGTAATCGCTGTATTAGATATATACATGTGGAAAACAGATTATTTCAGTAAGATTTTAAAATTGCTTTACTAAATTTATGATATAATGCTAACACTTACTTATTTACTTTTAAGGGAATAATTGGCAAAGCCTAACAATTTAATCAAAACAAACCTAAACAGAAACTACGGACCCTGTTCAGACCCTCTTAGATAAGAATTCCCTTAAAAAGACTCAAACACAAAAGATATTTATAGACATAAGGCAAAAGTTTGAATGACAACAAGTAATTTATAATAGTTACATATCTGTGTATTTCAAGTTAAATATGTGTGCTCTGTGCCTTATGTGTATTAGCCTCTGTATGATTTTTCTATATACTTTTAGAGTTACTAGGCATTTATGCATTCTCCCATTGTGTTTTTGTCCTTTGTTCCGTTTGGAATTTTCCTTGGAGTTCGGTAGTCATTGTTATTTATCATTTTAACTCACCTGATTTTCACTCCTTTAAACATGTACAGTGCAACCTTCCTTTGGGTTTATCAAATCTCCTTTATTCCATTATTATTGTGTGATTCCCTCCAAATACATCACTTTGTATGTGGGCAAATCCACAAATTAAGAAACAGTAAATATATGTGTATAGCCTTACGTCATTCTTCAAGTATTCTATCAAATTTAATGTATGATACATATTGCAGTGATATTTGTGTTTTTCTTATTTTCGATCTCCATATTAGTTCAGAATGACTGTGTCAAGAAGTCAGGAATATGACAGTTGTTGGCATTCGTTTGATGAATTTGAGCATTTGATTTTGCCATTTGATTAGTGAATTTCCGTTTTGAATTTTCCTCTTAGTTCGGTATGTTTGTTAATTTTTTTTTTAAAGTTTGTTGACAGCTGACACAGAATGTATCGAAACTGTCTTTATCAAGTAACTGCTGACGCACCAATAATAAATTTATGTACCATTACACGTGTAACAAACAATAACCAGATACACAATATAATTTCCTATTGACTAGGAGAAATATTGTTAAGCTTATAAATTTTGTTTCTTTATTTTTAGGAATTCGTTTCTATTTGCAAATTATGCTCTCTGGGATTATTTTAAGTAACATTATATTTGTCATGTACAGTTTTATTAACGGTAAGTAAAATAACTGTTATCAGCAAACTTTATGTCAAAACTGTTTTAGTAAATTATTGGCATCCACTGTCAGTTATATAGGAAAATAAATTTTCCATAAATAATTCCGTTAGTTTTCTCGTTTGAATTGTTTTACATTGTCATTTCTTTGCCTTTTGTTGCTGATCATGCGGCCTGGGCTTTGCTTATTGTCTGAGCCGTATGGTACCTATAGTGGAGAGTTGTCTCATTGGCAATCTTACCACATCTTCTTTGTTTTTATTTCCATTATATTCTCAAAAAAGTATGATTTTTGTAGAGCCTTCGACTTTTGTCGAAAAAGCGAGACATAGCGATCATATATTTCGTCGTCTGGATCGTCGTCGTCGACGTGGTCAGTGGCGTCGACAAATATTCACTCTGGTTAAAGTTTTTAAAATTTTAATAACTCTCTTAAACTATCCTGAATTTCTACCAAACTTGGACAGAAGCTTGTTTATTATCATTAGATAGTATCCAGAAATACATTTTGTAAGAACAAAATCTTTTCAGTGTTTTACTTATAAATGGACTGACCATTAAATTTACTCTGTTGGTCAAAGTTTTTAAAATCTTTATAACTTTCGTAAACTAACCTAGAGTTTTACCAAACTTGGAGAAGAGCTTGTTTATAAAATAAAGCTAGTACCGCAAATGAAATTTAGCTAAAATTTTGTTCTTGTTTTTCTGTATTTTTCTAATAAATGGATTTTCCTTCCAGTTACATAACATACGATCTGCAGTTTTAAAACATTATTAGATTCATTAACAATCCTTGATTTTTACCAAACTTGGACAGAAGCTTCTTACAGTCAGAAGATAGTATAGAGAGGAAAATTTTTATAAAATGTTTTCCTCAGGTTTTTTTTAGTCTGCGATTAACGGGTTAATTGCAATTCTAAGTACATATTTCGGGCACAACATGAGAGAATGTACTTCTCGTACATATATATGCTATTAAAGTTATATTTTAATAGATTTTTTTTCTTATCTTCCTCAACTGTCAACCTTTTTATTTTTTTACTGAATTTTCAGATGGAGTATTCCCTTTTCAATAGTTAATTATTAGTGATATATATATGTAGTGGAATTTTTAACATAAGATAAAGTCATTATATGAAAATAGGCGAGACATCTTTGTATGTGCATTTTATATCTGCAATCTCTGATTTCACTATCATTTCTACCAGTAAACACCATGTAAATTTTTTTGTATTTTAGTTGCTCATCGGGATTTGGAAAAGGGTCATGACATTAAAGTAGCAATACCAGGTACTAGTACTACTATGCATTATACTTAAAGTCTTTCTAGTTAGGAAGGGACAGAACATAAATTGAACCCTTCAAACATCTTGCATATTTTCAGGACAACCTTTATGCTTGGATAGCAAACTATTGCTTCTAGTTTTATTTGATCTATATGGTGCTTTTGAAACTCTTTTTATCAAGTGTTAAAATAATAAAGTTAAAAGAAGAAAGTTTTTTTTTCGCAGAAATAAAATGCTCTTTTATGATAGCATGATCTCAATTTTGTATATCCAATAATATTTTCATAATCAATGTTACGTACATATTTTGTTTGAAGTTGTCCTAGTATTTTTTTAAAGATTGCAGCATAACCAAATGGTACTGTCGTGATATCTGATTCTTCCAAGGGTTATCACTTCTTTTGAAATTCAAAAAAAATAGTGCATTGATCATAACATTTGAAACATCGTATCTCCAGAAATTTATCAATTAAATATATGCTCAGATTTTCAAATTATAATATGTTTTTCTAAGTTTTTTATAGCCTGCGATTGACAGGTAAATATTCGAATTTCTGCAATTCTAAGTACATATTTCGGGCACAACATGAGAGAATGTACTTCTCGTACATATGCTATTAAAGTTTTATTTTAATAGTTTTTTTCTTATCTTCCTCAACAGTCAACCCTTTTATTTTTAACTGAATTTTCAGATGGAGTATTCCCTTTTCAATGGTTAAGTTTTAGTGATATATATATGTAGTGGAATTTTTAACATAAGATAAAGTCATTATATGAAAATAGGCGCGACATCTTTGTTTGTGAATTTTGTATCGGCAATCTCTGATTTCACCATCATTTCTACCAGTTAACACCATGTAAAAATTGAAAAAAAATATGGATACATATGATATGTGTTGCTAGATTTACTAATAATATACCTACTTGTACTTAGTTTATATATATTTATAAATCTAACTTACTTTTTTGTATTTTAGTTGCTCATAGGGATTTGGAAAAGGGTCACGACATTAAAGTAGCAATACCAGGTACTAGTGCTACTATGCATTATACTTTCTAGTTAGGAAGGGACAGAACATAAATTGAACCCTTCAAACGAATATTTTTCAGATCAAATTATATGATTGGATAGCAAACTATTGCTTGTAGTTTTATTTGATCTATATAGTGCTTTTGAAACTCTTTTTTGATCAAGTGTTGAAATAATCAAGTTAAAAGAAGTAAGGTATATTTTTTTTCGCAGAAATAAAATGCTCTTTTGTGATAGCATGATCTCAATTTTGTATATCCAATAATATTTTTATAATCAATGTTACGTGCATATTTTGTTTGAAGTTGTCCTAGTATTTTTTTAAAGATTTCATCATAACCAAATGGTACTGTCTTGATATATGATTCTTCCAAGGGTTATCACTTCTTTTGAAATTAAAAAAATATAGTGCATTGATCATAATATTTTAAACATCGTATCTCCAGAAATTAATTAATTAAATATATGCTCAGATTTTCAAATTATAAAATGATGAAGTAAATTAATTCACTTGTGCAGGGTGCAAGAATTATAATTATCTGCTCTAAAAAAAAAAATCAACACTGTCATTGCTATTAAAAGTATATTTTTTTAAGTTGAAGTTATCCTACTTTGTCCATTATTGTAGTTGAATAAATTACAAACAATATTTTGCAATCCAATGTTTAATTTTAATTCCCAATGATTTATTAAAGCAATCTTTATCCGCAGTGCTAACATGCACTTTGATTTATAGAATTGTGTGCGCATTTTTTCAGGAATATGTTGTTTTTATTAGACATGTTTTAAGGGATTAATCACTAGTATCAATATTAACAAACTCATTTGACGAAAGGATAACAACATTTTATTTTTTTCTCAACTTTCCCTCACAAAGGCAAACTTTTAGCTATATAGTAAAAACGAAGTCAGCACGCTGGACATTTTAGCTTCATAACTTATCAATTGATGTAAATTAATCTAGATGAGGCAGACTTAGATGAATCTGTGGTATATTTTACTTAAAGTTCGTTTCGATTGATGCGTTCAACTAAGTCAACAATCTTATTATTTAGTAATCTTTATAACGAAACTTAAATTAATAAATATGCAAGCTTCTTTTCGTTCTCCCCCAAAGTTTCTGTATGAAGTATGTCTTATAAATGTAAAAATACAATATGTTAAAAACATTTTAGTAAATGAATGTGATATGTTTTTTTTTCGCTGGTCTTTTGGCAACTGTTCTTTTCAAGCGCCTCTAAATTACATAATAATCAACAGAAGAAAAACAAATAGACAGCACAAACATTCAATATGTTTTATTCAAAATAGATTTAAATGTGTATGTCAGTTGTAGTTGATGAAAACAGAGATGAAAAATCATCAGACAGTAAAGAAGTAAAACAAGGTTCTTATTTACAATATGTTTGTAACATTCATTGAAAAATTTCGTATATTTAAATTGAACGTTTTCAATTTAGACTTGTTTATGATTTTTTGGAAGGCTTGTATTATATTTTCCCTCTGGTTTATAAAATCCGTTCATCCTATACCGACTCTTAAAAATTCAAGAGTTTATTCTAAATTGAGGTAAATTATATGGCCTTCCAAATTCTGTTCGATCCCTAATATCACTGAAGAGACATCAATTGCCGAAATCCGGATATGGTGTAAAAAGAATTAGCACCTTATGTTTGTGGTTTACCTAGTCCGAGATTACTCTGGCGTCCAACGGCTGTTTTGCCATACAAGCTAGGGCCGAGGGATTACTTGAAGACCATCATATACTATTTGTTAAGTTGATACGGAATATAATTCACCAATAAGGTCCTGGTATCTTTCGATGAACCTCTCTTTGACAAAACCCTGGTTCGTCAACGTTCTGCTCAGACACGGGATCCATGTATTGTATATTCGTTGGATATGTTTGAGCTTTTGATATTGCCATTAGATAAAGGACTTGCTAATTTGAATTTTTCTTGAACCTCAGTATTTGCCTATTTTACTTTTACTGTTTCTCTTGAATTATAAAGTAATTCTTTTTTCAGAAGATACCACTGTTGCCGAACAAACAGTGAAACCAGACACAAGTATTGACATTTTACTGCTAACAGTTACTGATAAAATCGGATCCTTACAACTAGCTGGTAAATAGTATGAGAACTTTTTTTTAATAAGGATTGTAAATATAAAAAAGAAGATGTGGTATGAATGCCAATGATACATCTCTACAAGAGACCAAATGACACAGTAATTAACAGCTATAGGTCACCGTACGGCCTTGAATAATGAACAAAGCACATACAGCATAATCAGCTATAAAAGGGCCGAAATGACAATGTAAAACAATGCAAACGAAAAAATAACTAACAACCTAATTTATGTACAAAAGATGAACGAAAAATAAATGTGTAACACATAAACAAACGATTACCAACCATAGGCTCCTGATTTAGGACAGGCATGTACATACAGAATGTGGCCGGGTAAGTTTAAAGATATTTATTTACAGTGGATTGGGAAACAATTTATTGCATTTCATATTAATCACTTTCCACTTTGCAGATGCGAGTGCTGCCTTGTAGCGGCATTAGTCTGCTCTTTTTAAAAATCTACATGGGTATCTTTTTTTAGTGCAAGATATAATGGCTCTTAACACGGGTCAGTCATTTATCGTCCCCTCCTGACGGACTATCAACGTTTCCCTAAGATTCGCAAATTGTGTCAAGGGAGAGCTGAAAATTTAATACTTAAATTTTCTCCCCGATATGGGGATCGAACCAGGAACCTTTATGTTAGTAGTCCGATCCACTAACCACTAGGTCCGAGTACACAGTTATCGTCCTTTGATTTTCGTTGTTCACGAATATAGTCCTTAGTGTGGACAGTGTGTTACTTGCCAGTTTTTGTTATACCCCTTCCAAATTTAATTCTCCATGTTTCATGCCTCATATAGCAAGTTGGAGGGTGAAATGACACTGTAAAAAAATTTGGGTCATAAATATTTAGGTAAAGTAGTGATTAGGCCCAGCTGAAAAAGGTCAAAAATTAGCACTTCGGAAGCTGTCAAAAGATTTCAAGACCCCCTTAACACAAAATTGTCCATATTTTGAGTTAGAGCTGATGAAGTTTTCTATAATTTTGATATAATTTGTCCCAAAAGTAGTACAACACACTGTAAAAATATTATTGAGAAAGCGCAGGTGGGATTTTTTTTATTTACATTTATTGTCTAAAAGAAATGCACTACGAAATAACTGTGTATTCGGACCACTACATCACGGCTCTCATAAATGCCATCATGTGGAACTTCTTACTTTACCGTTATTTATAATAAAATAATTTGTTCAGAATCTTTGTGAATTTGACCATATTTTTTATACCTGTGCACATATGGTAGCTTGGGAAAGCAACTTTCCTCATACTGTTTACGACAAAGCATTCATACTTGATAAGGTAATCTTTAGTTGACTAAACTATACAAGCATTTTCAAAGACTAATGATAGTTGTACCAATATATAACGAAGTTTTGGGACAAACAAATTAATTGTAAGGAAATTTCGTAGGCAGAATTTCGAAAAATGATAATTTCAAAACAAATTTGTTGAACTTTATAACAATATTATATTAGGTTTTATACTTTCGTGTTTTTTTGCCGAAAATTTTCCATAACTCAGAAATGACAAAAGTTACATATTTGATGTCATCAGCATTCCCTGATACTCTTATGACATACAAAGATACATAAAATTCCATGAAACTATGCAGTTTAAAATCCCTTTTAGTTCGATAAAAAAAAACTCAGCATTATCATGTTCCCTTTAAGAAGATACCTCGCGTACTTGAAAGAAGTTCGTTTAACCATACTTCAACTTGGCCACCTTTTAGGAGATAACTGTATTGTATTTTAAGCTCCGACGGCATCAATTGGGGATTTGATGGTCGCAAATTAAGTTTACTGGCGACGCGTTAGCGGAGACAGTAAACGGGTATTTGCGACCATCAAATCCCAAATTGATGCCGTCGGAGCTTAAAATACAATATTGTTATCTCCATTCTAATGAAACTGACAGAAAACAACGTTAAAACATGTATTTAAAATCTGTCATATGCCGTCTGCGCTTGCGCGTACGTCCCATAGCATCAATTGTCAATTGATGCCATGTAAGAAAATGACGTTATCCAATCAAAATGAACGTTACAAACGTTGTTGCATTAGAATATGCATATATCACGACTTAGATTTTCTTTCAATCTTTAAACTCACATGAAGGTCTATAGGGAATTTGATGATGATTGTTAAACGTTTTCTGCCAATCTGTCGGTAATGATTTACCTATGTATAGATGTTCAACGTAATAGCATATCAAAAGCAGGTATAAAAGACGTTTCGATCATTGTGCATAGAAAATTGATATCAAATACGAGTTTTATTTTTTTTTACTGTCCTGTCTAAATCACTTTTATTGCTTTGTGTAAGGAACTTGTCACAATCTATTCACTATGAGAATTCTTGAAACAGATCTAATGGGAAGTTATAATAAAGCAAAATATTTGTCCGTATTCAGTTTACACACATTTTAAGATGGCAATCCTAATAACGGTCCTATATATATATCTCTGTTGACCTACTTTTACGAAAAACTTTTTCTTTTATTAATGATTGTAATATAACGCGCATCATTCGCTTTGGTTATAAACCCATAATCTAAATCCAATGAAGGTGTGGATAGATACCGTATTACACGAGATTTGGTGGTGGAATCTGTTTCTCTAATGATTTTCTAACATGATGCAGGCAAACTTATCCCTTCTTTTTGAATGATTTGCAAAAAGATGTGTTCTATCTATGTGACGTCATCAGGCATGGTCGCCCTTTTTCATGCCGTCACAATAGGAATTTCAATGGAAAACAAGAAAATTCGACGTCTTAATCGAATTTTAACCAATGAGATCAAACAAACCACACGTTGATTATTTTTTTTGTATATAATGGGTGTAGAAAGAGATAAATTGACGAAGAATTAGAGAAATATATATAATTAGTCTATAAACATCAGCAAAACAAATTGAATGTTAGATCTGTGAATTTTTTGTCGCAATCGTTTGTTCTTCCCACGCTGGGATTCGTACTCATGCGACTAAGATATCTTTGTACCAAATCGCATTGCACTATACCCGACCCGCTAGACCACTTAAACGATTACGTAAAAAAGATGACAGGCTATCGCTCTCACATACATTGTATTACCGTGGCTTTATTATGCAAATATAAGTAACAGTGTATACTTGTTCCGATTTGTTTAAATCTTAACTTTGAAAACTACAACGTTTGGAGTGAAAGTGGTATTTTACGAACAAATGTCCTCATTAATTTTAGCTGTGAAAATATATGCAGTCTAAGTATAAAAAATATTTTGACGACAACAGCTTTGTCAAAACATAACGGAATGTACAAAACTTAGACAGAGACTGCGTCATGACGAAAACTAGCATCTTAAGAAAAGGTTTTATTTATTTCATTTGTTGTAATATAACGATACATTGATTCAGTTTTATTTTCAGTCATCATTACATTTTTACACTGCCATAGGCAATCACAGGCGAAACATGGGGCTCTGTCGAACACTCGTTTCTTTTCAAACCATGTGTACAGTGACTTTTAAACAAGTTAACGCACGATCGTGTACATTATAGACCTTCCAAAAATTGACATGTATATTTATACAGGTATGTGTACACGAATTTTTATTACATAATGCATGTTTTTCGAGTTGTGTGTAATTATTGCAGACCCACAATCTCCAAAACCAGAGAAATTCAATGATATTGATACACAAAAAGAGAAAATGCCAGTTTGTGAAACACTCACTCTACCAAATGATGTTGATAGAAAGTCAGATGAGTATAGTAAGAGTGAACAATATCTTAAAGCAGTGAAGCATACAGGTATATTCCAATTAAAAATTCAATTAGTACTGAAGAGTAAAAATTATAATATGAACATCAGAAATGCACAACATTTAAAATTAGGTTTCAGATAAAATTATGTCTGTTATAATATATGTGTCCGTTCGAAAGAGTTCATGACTTTTTTTATTGTTTTATTATCAGCATTATTTTGTAAATTAAATTGTATTATTATTTTAGGTTCCTTTATCTTTTATCGGTATTTTTGCTACTGCCCGCGTCACACTGTCCCGATTTTTACGCCGATGGCAACACGATTATGGCAATTTTCAAATCGGGACTGATCGTATCCAGATCGGGCTATTCGTAGTGCCATCTTTAACCATCGTATAACCATCGGACACTTTTTCTTGTCTTCAGGGACAACTTCGGGAAGAGTTCTAAATTTTTTAACATGTTAAAAAATCCCCGAAGGTGCGTCCGATGTTGAGGGTTCGTATTGAGTTCGTATCACCATCATCAACATCGTAATGTCGCCGGGAATGCATCTTTGAACATCGTATTACATTCGTGTTTCCCGATGATCGTCTGAGTTGTTGTCACACAAATGTTAACTCCATACTCATTTTGTTTTCTATATGTCATATTTTGCCGCAGTTTTTGCTTTCCCCACATCCTTCCTTTTGTCTATACTATTAATATATTCTCCTGGAAAGAGCTCTTTTTGAATAGCAAGAGGCTCTCAAGAGCCTGAATCGCTCACCTTAATTTTTTTGGTTAAATCTCTCATCAATGATTATTTTGGCTTTTCAATTTATTTAAATGTTCTTAAAATCGTCCTATTTTCTTCAAAAGCAAAAAAAACTCATTTTCTCCTATGTTCTATTTTAGCCATAGGAGCTATGTTTCTTGACATACAAGGAAATAAAATATAAAATTTATACTAGATACTCTGAAACTCATTTAGCCTTAGTTTGGCTGAAATTGATACAGCAGTTTCAAGGGAGAAGATTTTTTTTAAAGTTAACATGATGAACAAATTGTGAAAAAAGTCTTTAAAGGGCAATAACTCCTTAAGGGGTCAATTGACAATTTTGGTCAAATTGACTTATTTGTAGATCTTACTTTGCTTAACATTTTTGCTATAAACAGTTTATCGGTATCTATAATAATATTCAAGATAATAACCAAAAATTGCAAAATGTCTTTAAAATCATCAATTCTATGGAAAGCCAACGGGGTCAAAATTCTTAATTCGTAACTTGTCAATTCGTTACTTGTAATTGTGTAATTTCTAAATTGTCAATTCGTAAATTGTTAATTTGTAACTTGTTACTGTGTAATTCATGATGCTTAATTCGTAAATTGTCAATTTGTAACTTGCACCTTTATAGTTTCAACATTCTTAATCAGTAAATTATCAGTTTGTTACTTGTAACTGTGCAATTTCATAATGCTTCATTCGTAAATTGTCGATTTGTAACTTGTATATTTGTATCAAAATTCAACATTCTTCATTTGTTAATTGTCAATGTGTAACTTGTCGATTCGTGAATTGTCGATGTGTGAAGTGTCGAAGTGTTTTAAAATGTCCTCGTTGTATTATGCTAACGATCATTATGACGACAGATGGCGCTCGGGTTCTTCTTCGGTGTAAAATCCTCTTGTAAGTCGGAGTACCTCCATGTGGAATGTATACCTAAGTGATTTTAATCCATTAATTACAGCAAATGCGTATAAAAAAAGAAAAACAAAAATTTACAGGATCCCAGTTTTACTTTGATTACTGACGTGGACTTTTGTTCGATAACGGAAACTATATAAAAAAAAACATCCCGACTATTTCAGTCCCTCAACGTAATTGATCTCTCCTAATTACGGGGTTAATGTAATAGTCGTTGGTCAGTGGAATATTACGACTAGATTATTCAGGTAAATACAATAAGGAGATGGGTTAATAAACCGTATGATTGCCAATGAGACCACCATCCACCAACGCGAAGTACAAATAAAGTCGATGTAAGCATCTATAGGCAACCTACGGCCTTCATCAATGGCAAAACCTTATACCATAAAGTCGACTTTAAAAGGCTACATCATTACTAGAAAACCCAGGTACTAGTAAGAAACGATTTCTATTAATCATAAAATGCTATTATCGGACCATTTTATTCTGACAGGAAAGGGCTGACATATATATTCTATTCTGCTCAGTGTTGTCGGTTCTATGGTCGGGTTGTTGTCTCTTTGACACATTCCCCATTTCCATTCTCAATTTTATGTATTAATATATATGCCATCTGAATTTTTTCTGGTCAAGAAGCTTAAAAATTGCAGCTTCTAGATTTCCTGATAAAAATGTACAACCAAAAAACTAAAATACTCACGAGTCCCTCGATCTCAACAGCTGCTGAATGCCCCGTACTCCCGATATGAACCCCACCTGGTGCCACACCTCCTTACTAAATCTCACATGTTGTCAATCGTTAAACAACTGAAATGTTTTACGATTTTAATCGATAAAGCTAAATTTTTTAAAACTTGCATGTCAAATATAAAATAAAAATCATTTGCAATGAATTCATAACAATATAATCCTAATATCCTATTGACAACCAGGTTGTATTCCGCCTGCCTCTTCTGTCGAGCAGTCAGCCAGGATCCCAGGCTATCATTTTACTCTAAAAATGACCAAATACATACTCCCTTGGCCTCACCCCAAATAATGTGCAAATATTTTCGTGGAGTAATAAAATTAGAGTACCTAAGTGAGCGCGCTCACATGCCCACGTCCCCACATTGTCACTAGAGAAATAAAATAACTTTAAGAAAAAAAGTTGTATAAGAAAAAAAAATGAATCATAATTTCCTGTCGATATATACATCTACATAGTATGTCCTTATTATCTACAAGGTTTCATGAAATTCTGTGGTGTGGTTTCAGAGGAGTTGCGACGATAAACTGTTGCAGAGGTACTATACCGAAGCACATAAGTTCAAAGGGGCGTAACTTCTAGAGAAAAAAAAATGAATTGTAATTTCTTGTTGGTATGCAAATATACTTAGTATGTCCTTATTATCATGAAACTCTGTTGTGCGGTTTGAGAGGAGTTGCGATGACAAGAAACAGGACCGAGAGAATGACGTACACGGACGGGTAAAAAATTACACCCTCCAAACTCCATTGCGTGGGGTATGATAAGTGTAAGCATATAAGAGATAATTGCCTCTTTCAAGCAAATGGCGATATGGCAAGATCTTTTCTCTGACAAGTCAGAGTGAGAAGGCGTCAATTTGTTTAAAAGTGGAAGTATTAGGAAGGGGGGTTTGAGATTTCCAAAAAACACTGGCCTTTGTTAGTCTTGTATGATTTTTATTTTAAATTTTGTTTCTTTTGTTTAATTCGGAGTTCAGTATGACGTCCGGTATTACAGAACTAGTATACATATTTGTTTAGGAGCCAGCGGAAGGACTTTTCCGGGTGCGGGAGTTTCTCGTTGCATTGAAGACCCATTGGCGGCCTTCGTTTGTTGTCTGCTCTATGGTCGGATTGTTGTCTCTTTGACACATTCCTCATCTCCATTCTCAAATTTATGTAGGAAAAGTGTGTAGTAAAAAATTAATAGTTTCATAGTTTAACGATCATGGTCATAAAACACTATATAGAGGGGACACCTCCTAGTATATTTCGATCTAGTACCATGATCATTTTAGATCTGTATATGTAGGAGAACGTTGTGGATACAAATACCGGCTTTACTACAACGGTAGAGAGAGCGCCGTCGATGTATTGACGATGCACGAGGGTAGTTTCTGAACGGCTGTCAACGCTCGGTGTACGCACTACGCTTTTTCAATGTGGTTCTATTCGAATACTGTTTTTAGGAAAAAAATGAGTTAGAATATTGTTGTATTTTACTGACTCGTTGAGATCTCAGAACGTTTCGTGAAATTTTTTATCTGCATGTTTGTTCACAATATTTCTTGACTGATTATAGTTAAATCGGGTCCTTGGCAGCAATTTAGTGTTTTGTTTGGACGAGCTTTTTTTCAAATTGTCTGGTTCTATATCACTGCGACCACCTCGTACAGAAATATTAGCTTCTGACTTGAGCGTTAAGGAAGTACACCACTAATGCATGGTCCCATTGCTTTCTATGTTAAATTCCTCCATTTCAAGCAGGCACACCTCTTTTATTTTAAGTTCAAATAAAGTGGCAATCATTGCATTTCAAAGCAACACTTTATGGTGTATTGTACTGAAAAAATCAACATACCTTACATTGCATATAAGAAAGAACTGGTTCCCGGAACTTCAGATGTACCAAAACAGGTACTTCAGGTCTGACAAACAGACAAAATGTACCCTCTTTTTAAAATTTGGTGCAGTTTTTTTAATTTTCAAAATTAAAAGTCCAAAAGTGTTCTACAATGATCACCAGTTCTTCAGCTTTCATTTGATACCAAAAATACCTAAATATTCTACATATTTTGAAAGTTACACTCATGCGTAGGAACTATTTTGTGTTAAATATGTACTACTTTCTGGTATGTGCTTTCTGGCCGGGCCTGAATTAGTGGTGTTACACCTTAAGTCTGTATGTCTTGTAGTTTCAGATTGGTGAGCGTGTTTGAGACGCAACCAACTTCTCTGGATTTGTACTCTCCTAATGTACGCGGTTTTCTCGCATTCCGGTTGACAATAATATCTCAAATTTTAGGGCCTCGGTTAGTTTTCTGTTTCCTTTATATTTTATTACAAAATACTGCATATTCAACACAGTTTTGATATAAAGTATACATTAAATAAGTGACTCATTTAAAATAATTTTTCATTCAGTTTGTTTTGCAAAGTACCTATATGATATCATTAAACATTTTTATAGATATAGGACGATGTGGTACGAGCGCCAACGAGACAATTCTCCATCCAAATAAAAAATTATAAAAGTAATCCATTATAGGTCAAGAAACGGCCTTTAACACGGAGCCTTGTCTCACACCGAGCAACAGGCTGTTAAGGGCCCTACAATTACTAGTGTAAAACCATTCAAACGGGAAAACCAACAGTCTAATCTATATATAAAAAAAAACCGAGAAACACGTATAAATTATATAAACAAACGACAATTACTGTACATCAGATTCCTGATTAATGTTCATTACTCAGGTGCTAAATAAATAAAGACTGTTCGTCCATTTGTTTTTTGTATTAAATATATCATTAGATATTTACATTCTTTTCTGAAATTTCAATATTGAGATTATAATATTAACGAATGATGGTTGTCAAACCATTTCTGCCATTATACCTTGAGTCCAAAATTTGCGGGCCCAGGACAATATTAGTATTTTTCCAGCACCGTCTTATATTTCATGTTTTTAGTCTTGTTTTGACCCGGTTAAATATTAATTAGAAATTTCTTGCCAAGTGACAGTCATATACATTTTTATTTGCGAAGTTGATAAAGAAGCACTTTCCAGCGACACATCTATATACCATGCATACCTTCATAACGGAAGTGACATACCTCATTGCAGGTTTGGTGACCAGTACATTAAATAAATATGTTTATACGAGGTTACCTAAATATAAAACCGAGTCCCTGTTATACATGCCATAAAAAACAAACAATGTATTTATTTATTTGTTATCTTTTATTTGCATGCGCTGTACATAATTGATTTTAACTCCGTTGGTTTATATTCCATATGGCGGTGCTCCTACTTACCAGAGGATTATACACCGAAGAAGAACCCGAGCGCCATCTGTCGTCATAATGATCGTTAGCATAATACAACGAGGACATTTAACACATCGACATTTCACACATCGACAATTCACGAATCGACAAATTACACATTGACAATTAACAAATGAAGAATCTTTGACATCTGAATTAAATGATATTGAAAAAGAATCATTAGAAGGGTAACATTTCCTTTGCTGAATTAACACAAGCTTTGAAAAGGATGAAAAATAATAAAAGTCCTGGGTCAGATGGTTTTACTGCAGAATTTTTCAAAGTTTTTTGGATAGACATTGGAAAGTTTGTTTTGAGGTCAATAAATTATTCTTATCAGATAGGGGAAATGTCTGTCACACAGAGGCAGGGAGTTATCACATGTATTCATAAAGAAGGCAAGTCAAAACAGTTCTTAAAAAATTGGCGTCCAATTACACTTTTGGTTTCAACATACAAACTAGCTTCTAGTTGTATTGCTGAGAGGATAAAGTCAGATCTAAACAGAATTATTGATTCTGATCAAACAGGCTTTATCCCGGGTAGATTTATTGGGGAGAACTGTAGACTTATATATGATATTTTACAATTTACAGAAGAAAATGATATCCCTGGTATATTATAACTCATTGATTTTGAGAAGGCCTTTGACTCTATATCATGGGCCTTTCTTTTTGAAACATTGAAGTATTTTAATTTTGGAGATTCTATTATGAACTGGATAAAAACATTTTATAATGATATTACATCTACTGTCACCCTCATGCTGTCTGTCAGACTTTTTCCGTGTGGAGAGAGGCTGTAGACAGGGTGATCCTTTATCTCCTTACCTTTTCTTACTATGTGCTGAAATATTAGGCATTTTGGTAAGAGGTAGTGATGAGATAAATGGTATTACGATAGACGATTCAGAGTATATCTTGTCTCAATATGCAGACGACACATCACTGATTTTAGATGGGTCGCCCTCCTCGCTGGATGCATCTCTCCGTATATTGCAGTTCTATGCTGAGATATCTGGACTGAAAATTAACTTAGACAAAACAAACGTTATATGGATAGGTAGTAAAAAACATAGTCAAGACAAAATATGTGTAAAGTGGGGACTGAAATGGGGTTTCAGTACCTTCAAATTATTGGGTATCACCTTCTGTGTTGATTTAGATAGAATGTTCAATCTAAATTATGCTCATCGAATACAAGAAATAGAAAAAATATTACAAAAATGGTAAAAACAGTCACTTACCCCATTTGGTAAAATAACAATTATAAAGTCATTAATTACTATATCAAAATTTAACCATCTGTTCCTGTCTATCCCAGGACCAGATGATAATATGCTAAGTCAACTAAATAGTAAAATTTATTCATTCATTTGGGATGATAAACCTGACAAGATCAAGCGGGACCTTCTATGTCAGGAATACTTCCGAGGGGGCCTAAAATGATTAATTTGAGAAATTTTATACAAGATTTAAAACTAACTTGGGTTAGAAGATTATTAAAGTCAAAATCTAAGTGGATTCAATTATTTACCTCCACCCAAAATATAAATTTGACAGAGTTGGCTTATTTTGGAATTACTAAAAAATCAAAAAACAAATTTTGGGATGAAGTTTTTCATGCCTGGAAAACTATGTCAAAACTCAGACATCCATTTTCTTTTGAGGAAGTAATTTCTACATCTATATGGCATAACGAACATATCAAAGTTGATAATGTCAGCGTTTACTATAAAAAAATTGGGCAAACCATGGGGTATGGACTGTAAATGACCTGTTAGATGAACATGGAAAAATATTATCATATCAAAATTTTGAAATAATGTATAATTTTAAACCCATGTTTCTACAGGTTTATGGACTTATATTAGCACTAAAAAAGTGGCTACAAGATATTGGAATCAACACTGAAAGAGAGAAAAAAAACATCAGGCTATTATGCCTTTTAATATTGATATTTTCTTCAAGTCCGAAAAGGGCTCAAAGGACATGTATACTATTTTAAATCAAGGAATCTTACCTACAGATTTTGTAGCAGAAAAAAATGGGAAGGTATTCTTAACAAAGTTGTAGAAAATTGGAAAAAAATACACTTGTGTGTTACCAAGGTTTCAAAAAATACTAGGTTATGTTGGTTTCAATATAGAATTATTCAGTATATTTTAGGGACAAATGCTTTACGTTTTAAAATGAAGCTTGTTAGTTGTAATTTGTGTACATTTTGCAAGGAAGAGCCTGAAACTATAGAACATTTACTTTGGGGTTGTCATATTGTAGCCGACATTTTGGCACAATCTAAATTCATGGATTTTCGATAAGGTTCTTATCGAAATTCCACTTAATTTGAAAATTGTCATTTTTGGCCTCTATGAAAATTGTAAATTGAACTTTATTAAAAATAAAGTTATCTTACTGACGAAGTACTTTATTTACAGATGTAAGATGCAAGATATAAAACCTAATATAAAAGGTCTTCAAAACTACATAAAAGAAAACTTGATTTTAGAGAAACATATTTCTTCAAAATACTTAAGTGTGGAAGAACACAACTTGTACTGGAACCCCTGGGCTAATGTCATTAATTAAATTTAACATGTATGTATATGAGCATTTGAAATTATCTGTATACTGTTATACCATACCATATGTATGCTCATATATATTTCCTGCACTACTATTACTATATTAATGATAATGTTATTACTATATACAATCCATAGATTTCTAAGTGTTAGTTCATAGAATGCTTATAATGCTTTTTTCTATTTCATGTGCTTGCTTATTGTGCCACAATATAAATATATGTTGATACTTGTAGATTCATGAAGAAAAATAATAAATTATAAAAAAACAAAACAAATGAAGAATGTTGAATTTTGATACAAATATACAAGTTACAAATCGACAATTTACGAATGAAGCATTATGAAATTGCAGAGTTACAAGTAACAAACTGATAATTTACCGATTGAGAATGTTGAAACTACAAAGGTGCATGTTACAAATTGACAATTTACGAATTAAGCATTATGAATTACACAGTAACAAGTTACAAATTAACAATTTACGAATTGACAATTTAGAAATTACACAGTTACAAGTAACGAATTGACAAGTTACGAATTAAGAATTTTGACCCCGTTGGCTTTCCATACAATTCAGGGGCATTATACCTGAAAAACCAGTTACCCAATTCGGCTGAAAATGTCCGGACTGGTAGACCTTGACCTAATAAATACTTTAACTTCTTGTCTTATTTGCTCTAAATGCTGGAGTGTTTGAGATATAAGCCAATACTGCATTTTACCCTGTGTTCTATTTTTAGCCATGACGGCCATGTTTTTTGACGAAATAGTAAATAAATCACAAACTTTTTTTTATACATGCTACCTATCATTCAGTTGAAGTTTGGTTGAATTTGGTTGAGTAGTTTTAGAGAAGAAGATTTTTTAAAGTTAGCAAATATGATGAACAAATTGTGAAAAATTGTCATTAAAGGCCAATAACCCCTTTAGGGGTCAATTGACAATTTTGGTCAAATTGACTTATTTGTAGATCTTACTTTGCTTAACATTTTTGCTATTAACAGTTTATCTGTATCTATAATAATATTCAAGATAATAACCAAAAACTGCAAAATTTCTTTAAAATCATCAATTCAGGGGCATTATACATGAAAAAACAGTTACCCAATTCGGCTGAAAATTTCAGGACAGGTAGACCTTGACCTAATATATACTTTAACTTTTGTCTTTCTTGCTCTAAAAGCTGGAGTTTTTGAGATATAAGCCAAAAACTGCCTTTTACCCTGTTTTCTATTTTTAGTCATGACGGCCATGTTTTCTGACGAAATAGAAAAATTGTCATATAAAATTTATTTGTAGATCTTACTTTGCTGATCATTTTTGCTGTTTACAGTTTATCTTTATCTATAATAATATTCAAGATAATGACCAAAAACTGCAAAATTTCCTTAGAATAACCAATTAAGTGGCAGCAACCCAACAATGGGTTGTTTGATTCATCTGAAAATTTCAGGGCTAATAGATCTTGACCTAATGAACATTTTTACCCAGTCAGATTTGCTCTAAATGCTTTCGTTTTTGAGATATAAGCCAAAAACTGCATTTTACCCCCATGTTCTATTTTTAGCCATGGCGGCCATGTTTGTTGATAGATCAAAACTTCGGATACAATTTATAAACTAAATACCCTAAGGAACATTCAGTTAAAGTTTGGAAGTATTTGGCTTAGTAGTTTCAGAGGAGGAGATTCTTGAAATAGTTTACGACGACAGACGACGACTGATGACGGACGACGACGGACGCCAAGTGATGGCATAAGCTCACTTAACCCTTCGGGCCAGGTGAGCTAAAAAGGATCAACGAACCCATTACCTTACCTTTAAGATAGATCAGTAAACATGGGCATAATTATGGGTGATTATTCAGACTAGAGCACACATTTTACAGTTCAAACAATGCAATGCCGAGCGTGGCATCATCTCGTATGTAACATATTGGGGACAAATATGGACACTATATTTGTATATTTGTAAATGACACATGCAGAAAATGGTAAATTGAATATGCATATTTGATACATAAACTATATACAATAACTTGAAAACCTTTAATATTGTCTTTAGAACCAGCAGTTAAAAAAATGAGCAACCAATTTCCTGTGTATTATGCTATTTGAAGGAGAAAAAAACAAGTCCATCTGCATGACCTTGACCTTTGGCCTTGAACGTAAAAAATGTCAGATCATTACAAAGAGGAAGAATATACCAAATGTGGTTAAAATCTTTTGAAGCATATTGGTTATAGAGTGTCCACAAGAGTAATATTGCCTTATATTACAACTGCCACTGCCACCTTGACCTTTTAACTTTAAAGTCTATAGCGCTAAAGATATTCTTAACAAGTAACACCATACCAAGTTTTGAGCATTTTGGTTCTAGAGTGTCCATAACATTTTTTTTCTATACGCAACTTACATGTAGTAGGCGAGGGGATAATAAACTAAGTCTTTTAGACATCGTATGGCCATCGTGCCCTCATCGTAATCCGTCGTGTAGCCTTCGTAATCCATCGTGTAGCCTTCGTAATCCATCGTGTAGCCTTCGTGGTCCATCGTGTAGGCTTCGGCTGAGATATGAAGCTTAAATTACCGTCTTCGGTTAACCTTCGACCGTATGTCCATCTTTTGCTATCGTAAATAAGTTCGGCACCATCGTATAGACTTCATTATTCATCGTACTCGCTTCGGTCACTTTTTGGTATTTTAACGAGATCGGGACCAACTTCGTACGAACTTGTAATTTTCGCATTCGGGTGTCCATCGTATATAAAAATCGGGACAGTGTGACGCGGGCATACTAAAATTCCATTACTAATTATTAATGAAATAAGCAAAATATTTAACACCGATAACCGGGGCCATGCACATTTTTCTAGAATAAGTATCGTGACAGGAATAAATACATAATTATATTTGATATATGTATCTTTTTATTTACAGATATTATTATCTTACACGTAGAAGATAATGTATGTTTGCAAAAAACAAACGATATGGAAATTACCGATATTACAGACAGTATACAGAGTTTCAAGGATCATCTGAAAATGCTAGCAGACACATGGGGTTATAATTACATTAAAATAAACCTTTTTGAAGACATTTTCGTGTGGTGCAATAACAATGATAAAATTCACTTCCAAGATGTCATGGACAAATGTAAACTGATATTTTTCTACATGTCAGACCATTTTTCACCAGCGAAACTTGAAAGATATGGGTTATTTGAGAGTAGTGTACAATTTGCAATTAAAGCTTTAGATGATTTTCCTAAAGTTAAAATTGTTTGTGCTTGTGAACAAGGTAAACTATATAAAAAGGACCATGAAATTCATCTTGATTATTGTAAATACAGGAAGACAAAGGATGTAGATTTGTATGAAGGTACATTAATAGAAATATTTGAAAAGTTGTAAACCTGTTGGTGTTGTACTAGTATGTATATGACACTCAAGACATTAATGAAGGACGAAAATATTTTTTCTCTGTTTTATATATTTGTGAACATAATATGTTGTTTCTTATCTGAAGTTTGTATTTTTTTCGCCAAGAAAGGACCAGTGTGGCACCGTTAAAGTCCACAATTCCTCTAAAGTCCACAACACCGCTAAAGTCCACAACAATTTTCCGCTAAAGTCCACAACGCCGCTAAAGTCCACAAACTTTCCGCTAAAGTCCACAAAATGACCTCCGCTAAAGTCCACAAGAAAACGCCGTTAAAGTCCACAATAACAACTTCCGCTAAAGTCCACAAAAAAGCACCGTTAAAGTCCAAACATTTTTTTTTATTATCAAAAGATCAATTCGCTGGTTTTATACTCCCAATAGTATATATATCTAATAAAAAGCATGAACCCTTGTTTTTTCAAAGTATTTCTTACGAAAGCGTATTAGGGACATAGTAAACATAAAATTTGTAATGAAATATTTTTCAAAGTCGAAATTTTGACATTCCAAATTTTAAAAATTTCGACTTAATCTAGAATTTTTGACCTTCTCAAATTTTTGAATTCCGACTAAGTAAAAATTCAAAATTTGGATTTTTTTTAAAACTCGACATTTCGACTTTTCTCAAACGCAAAATTCGACTTTTCTCAAACTCAAAATTTCGACTTTACTTCAAACTCAAAAAAATACTTTCTTAAACTCCAAGTTTTGACTTTTCTTATAATGCGTTCACACGTAATTCGCTTTACTGTCCGAACGTCGTTAACTTTTAATTCGTATCAACAAAAACGGATTTCTAAGGCGAATTGGTTAGTGCGAATTAGTCAATTCAAATCAATATGAATAAAAAAAGGAAGAGTGTGTGAACACGATTAGCGAATTCGATTAGCCTTCGATTCGAATCAAATGTACGTGTGGACAACATATCGACTTTTTTAAAACAAAAACAAAAAACTTTTAAAACAGAACATTTCGTCGTTTCCTCACTATTTAAACATAGGCTGTTAGTAATCAAACAAAGCTACTAGTATTACAATTTTATGAGGAGAAGACATGGACGCAAATTAAAAAGCAACCGAGGATCCAGACATTTTGGCAATTTATTTTCAGAAATTCGTTTGGTTCTAAAAATATGATAAGGATAATATTGAAGAGTTTCATTCGGAAAGAACATGCATGTTGACAGAAATTTTTAGTTTGAATAAAATTCAAGATTTAAGAATGTTAAAGTTTCAAGTTAAAGTCAAAATTTCGAGATTTGAATAGTTAAATTTCGAGTTAAAGTCGAAATTTACAGATTTGAAATGCCAAAATTTCGACTTTGAAAAAAGAAGTTCACGGCTAATTTTATTTCTACTATATATTAAAAGACTGAGATATGGTATTATTTCCAATAAGACGGCCTTATTATGTCCCTTATGTGGGGCCTTAAACTAACGACCTTTCTATGTCCCTTATGTGGGGCCTTAAACTAACGACCTTACTATGTCCCTTAAGCTGGGGTCACACATTCACGATTTTTACTACCGTTCTTGACAGGACCATTCCCGATTAAAATTTATTAAAAGTCTGATCAAGATCCTGTGAATCGTGGATGGAAATTCAAACTTAAATTAAAATTTGTAAAAAAAATAATTTGATCACGACAACAATCAGATCAGGAAGCACCGATATTCAACCGTTTCTAAGCGAATAAGTCCCGATAATCCCGTTCTGAATCCGCTTCTAATCCGATTTGTATTTTTCGCCAGGTAAAATTCGACCGAGTATGTCACGACTGCGTCCCGACTCTACCGAATGTAATCCGACTGAGATCAGACAGTGACCAGACAGTGAACCGACGCTGACGGAAGTTATTTGTTGGAAAACTGTCGGCATATTCGGGATGATCAGGTACTGTCGGAACGTAATCCTATCACGGTCCGCTCTATCGCATTGCAAACGGCTTTGTCTGGTCTCAGTCGTATTGTATTCTTTAGTTGTCGGGACTCTGACGTGGGTATCATTGACGAATTTCGTGTTAATAACGGGACTGTTTCGGAAAGGTTTCGGCAAAAAACGGTTCTCAATCGACAAGATCTGGGTGCAATCTGGACTCAATCGGCAGAAAAACAGCTATGAAAAATTACTCCGGATCATTTCCGTTCCACAGGACACCGTCCAGAATACACAAGACATTGTTCGGTATTCGATCCGATACAGCAGAATCTGTCACGACATAGCCACGATTGTAATCCGATTAACAAAATCGGCTGAGTTGCCCCGAATGTTACGGGACGCACCTAACTGTCGGGATGCTTTGCCGAACTATTCAGACCCTTCCCGATCCGTAGGAATCTGTTACGAACTAAAACGAATACGTTCAGACAATGATATGACAATCCAGATAATTGAGGATACCAATCCGACTTTTTCACTTTTCATATCGTATTGCTGTCTGATCTCAAACGGGAGCAATAATCGGCAATGTGTGAACCCCGCATTATGCGGGGTTCACACATTGCCGATTATTGCTCCCGTTTGAGATCATTTTGCTCGGCAATGTGTGAACCCCGCATTATGCGGGGTTCACACATTGCCGTTTATTGCTCCCGTTTGAGATCAGACAGCAATACGACACGAAAAGTGAAAAAGTCGGATTAGTATCCTTAATTATCTGGAATGTCCTATCATTGTCTGAACGCAGTCGTTTTGGTTCGTAACAGGTGCTTACGAGTCGGGTAGAGTCCGAATAGTTCGGCACAGCACCCCGACAGTTAGGTGCGTCCCGTAACATTCGAGACAACTCAGCCGATTTTGTCTAGTCAGATTACAATCGTGGTTATGTCGGAACAGATTCTGCTGTATCGGATCGAATTCCGAACAATGTCTTGTGTATTCTGGACGGTGCCTTGTGGAACGAGAATGATCCGGAGTAATTTTTCATAGTTGTTTTTCTGCAGATTGAGTCCAGATTGCATCCAGATCTTGTCGATTGCGAACCGTTTGTTGCCGAAACCGTTCCGAAACAGTCCCGTTATTAATACGAAATTAATCAATGATACCAACGTCAGAGTCCCGACAATTACAGAATACAGTACGATAGAGACCAGACAAAGACGTTTGCAATGCGATAGAGCGGACCGTGATAGGATTACGTTCAGACAGTACCAGAGCATCCCGAATATGCCGACAGTTTTCTAACGGATATCTTCCGTCAGCGTTGGTTCACTGTCTGTCACTGTCTGATCTTTGTCGGATTACGTTCGGTAGAGTGGGGACGAAGTCGTGACATACTCGGTCGAATTTTACCTGGCGAAAAATACAAATCGGGTTAAAAGCGGATTCAGAACGGGATTATCGGGACTAATTCGCTTAGAAACGGTTGAATATCGTCGCTTCCTGATCTGATTGTTGTCGTGATTAAATTATTTGTTTTACAAATTTTAATTAAGGTTTAAATTTCCATGCACGATTCACAGGATCTTGATCAGACCTTTGACAAATTTTAATCGGGAATGGTCCTGTCAAACTGAGACGGCAGTAAAAAACGTGAATGTGTGACCCCAGCTTAAAGGTCCAGTCCCACTAGACCACGATTGCACCACGCTCACCTCGATCTAAAAAAAATCAGAACGTGGTGAGGTCGCGGTATGAGCATGATTAATATCGCACTACGATCTGTGAAAAAAATGCAAATTTTGATGATCGTAGTACGATCGTGTAGATCGCAGTAAGGTCGTATCACGGTCGTGGTGTGGTCTTCAAGATCGTGATGAGCGTGGCTAACTTTGAACATAGTATTTTTGTTAATTTACCTTTTGCTTATATTGAAATTATTTTTAAAACAAAGTAAAACGATATATGAAAAATCTTGCATGTCTGTTTTTTTTTGTGTTTTTTTTTAATCAAAATCACTCACGTGTACGTTATAATGTCATTTTTTTAATTTGAAGTAAAGTCGAAATTTTGAGTTTGAGAAAAGGCGAAATTTTGCGTTTGAGAAAAGTCTAAATTTCGAGTTTTAAAAAAATCCAAATTTTGAATTTTTACTTAGTCGTAATCCAAAAATTTGAGAATGTCAAAAAATCGAGATTAAGTAAAAATTTCGACTTTGAAAAATATTTCATTACAAATTTTATGTTTACTATGTCCCTAATACGCTTTCGTAAGAAATACTTTGAAAAAACAAGGGTTCATGCTTTTTATTAGATATATATACTATTGGGAGTATAAAACCAGCGAATTGATCTTTTGATAATAAAAAAAAATGTTTGGACTTTAACGGTGCTTTTTTGTGGACTTTAGCGGAAGTTGTTATTGTGGACTTTAACGGCGTTTTCTTGTGGACTTTAGCGGAGGTCATTTTGTGGACTTTAGCGGAAAGTTTGTGGACTTTAGCGGCGTTGTGGACTTTAGCGGGAAATTGTTGTGGACTTTAGCGGTGTTGTGGACTTTAGAGGAATTGTGGACTTTAACGGTGCCACAGACCAGTACTCGAGTGCGTCTCTAACGTCTATCATGTGTTATTAGTTTACCCACAATTAAAATAAAATCTGTAAATTTCATGGTGACATTTTTAACTAATGGAGTTGTGGTACAGGTATGATGAGATTGTGTCCTCTCCATCAGCAATGGTAAAAAAAAGAGAGGCGAATAATACAAAAGGCACATTCAAACTCTTTAGTCGAAAATAAAGTGACAATGTCATGACAAAAAACGAATCCAAGACAAAAAATACAAACAGTACACCAAACACAACATATTAAAATAATGACTGAGCGACAAAAATCCTACTAAAAACCGGTGGTGATCTTATATGCTACGGAAGTGTAATCAGATACTGTTCAACTAGTAGCATCCATCGTATTGCTAATGCAACTTCAAACCCGGTGATAATCTTTGTTTTATTATATTTCTTGGTCGTAGTTTTAACTTAACGCATCTTTAGTCTCTTTGACACATTCCCCATTTCCATTCTCAATTCTATCTTTAGTCGAAAATAGAGTGACAACGTCTTGACAAAAAACAAATACAAACAACAGTACAACAAACACAACATATTAAAATCATATAATGACTGATCAACAGGAATCCCACTAAAACCCTGGGTGTTCTTATGTGCTCCGGAAGTGCAATCAGATACTGCTCCACTAGTATTGCTAATGCAATTTCAAACCCGGTGATACGTCTTTGTTTTATTATATTTCTTGGTCGTACTTTTAACTTATGTAGTTGTGGGACTAGTATGACTAGACTGTTTCCTCATACAGTAATAGTAAAATAAGAGATGCGAAATAAAATCGAAAGGCAATTTCAAACTTTTTAGGCGAAAATAAAATGACAATCCCATTAAAAAAAGGAATAGAAGACAAAAAGACAAACAACAGTACACCAAATACAACATATATAAAAATAGACTGAGCAACAAGAATCCCACTTAAAATAAGGGTTTAGCATAGTCAACTACAAAAATCATACACACAATGGAAACGTTTTCGAACGACAAGATAATTAAAGATTTGTTTACATTGTGTTACAAAAATAAAAATAAATAGACCTAAGTCGTAAAATATGAAATTAAAATGATGGTAGAGAATATGACACATAGTTCTACCAATTATGGATCATTTAGTACTGCAACTGTCCTCGGAAAAGACGCTGAATAAACGAGTTGAATGGTCCGGAATAACACACGGCTGAAACATGTTTTGAATGATATATATATATTATAATTTTTATTTGGTCGTAAAAAGTTTCTTTGGACACATTTTATTTCATATTAGCCCGTTAATGGTGTTCCCCTCTATTTACAGTTTTGGGTAATCGCCTTAAAATCTAAAAAGAAAAAAAATGTTCAATTTCAGACTCTGCTCGTAATTACTTTTGATAAACATATTATCAAAGATCAATAGAATGAAGAGGAAATAAATATATAGAGAATAATACATGGCAAAATCCGTATCATATGTCGTATCATCCCGAGACATCAATATCAGCCCAAGGGCCTTTAGGCCCGAGGGATGATATTGGTCGAGGGTGATACGGCATGTGATACGGATTTTGCCATGTATTATACACTTTATCATATATTTCAACAGAAGAGTATTATATTATATGAAAAAAAAAGTAAAAACACAAAAATACTGAACTCCGAGGAAAATTCAAAAAGGAAAATCAAAAATCAAAAGGCAAAATCAAAAGTCCAAACACATCAAACGAATGGATAACAACTGTCATATTCCTGACTTGGTACAGGCATTTTCTAATGTATCATTTTCTATATGAATGTGAACTGATTTCTGATCCATAGCACTGGGTTACCTTCAGTTCTACTTTTGTCTTGTTTCAAAGGCTTTAAAAGAACTGCTCAATTACTTATCCTAAGCACCTGGGTTACCTTACAACTTGCGTGCTGTTGTTTTAAAAATATTTTGTTTATTATTGTATTTATTTATGTGTTTTGTATTTTTCATAGTTGCATTTAGTGTGCCAAAAAATATGAAAACTTGACGTTCGTGACGTCACATACAATATGAAAACTCGACGTTCCTGACGTCACATACCAAACAATGACGTCATTCAAAAATTTTACCTATTTTGAGGAAAAATTTTCTTAAGCAAAAAAACATAACAAAACTGACTTAATGTAAAAAAAAAAAAAAAAAAAAAAAAGTAGGGGTGTGATAAAGGGTATGCGATAAAGGATAGGGGTGTGATAAAGGGTATGCGATAAAGGGTGCGCATCAAAGTTGCGCGATATGGATTAAACAGCAGGCTGTTTATCACATATGCAAAACTACTGTATTTACTACTAAACATATGATAAAATATTATACCATTCCCGATTAAAAATCTTAATCTTAAAGTTAGAAGTATTTTCAAAACGAGAAAACATAAGATTCAAAAGCAATTTTTGTAATTTAGGAGGAAAGGATATATTATTGTGATACTGCATGCAAATTTTATAGGTAAATTCCAAAATCAATTGTCAAAATTTTAAAAATAAAAGCACCAATTGTACCTTGTTTTCATTACGGCAATTTCATAGCTCCATCAGTTATAGTTACCATCTATCAAGTTTGTTTCGCTCCACAATTGATTTGATAGTTTCGAAAGGAATTTGTTCATTTTCCTTGATAAGTTGATTATCTTTGATCTTTTTAAAAGTGTGATTTGATTTTGTATAGTAGTTTTTCTGTTGTATTTATTACAAGTGGCGAGAGTTAATAAAATATTAAATCTGGAAATATTCAATTTATGGACAATGGCCTCGTTAGTGCTCTCAAGGCTACAATTTTTGCCAGATTTTTATAAAATCATACTATAGATATATCTTGAACAATTTCCATAATGGTGGACGATTGACCTTTTTTAATAGTGTTATGCCCTTTGGAATATTTTATTTATAAAAAGTACTTCGTTAGCGCTACACAAAACGCAATTTATTTAGTTATTGGTCTTGTATCTTAGTTAGTTTAAATATGTGCAACGCAGGGGACACTTGAACTCTGTACTTTCATTTCATAAGTATATAGATATACGTTGTTTTCTGATATAAACGATCATTGTATAGTACTTTTAAATAATGAAGTATGTGAATTTGTGACACCATGAAAATGATTTCGATAATATGTTTAATACAAGAAAAAAAATTGTAATTTTACAGAAATATATATGATAAAACAGATAAATGATACCATATATAAATAATCAAATCAAATTGCTTTCGAAATTATATTAATAAAAAAATATAGATAAAACAATTGAAACAATTTAAACATCATACTGCCATTATGTTAAATAAACGAATAGGAAAATACTAGAGGAAATTGTCTGTCCTGCTTTTTGATATTTTGTCGCCAATGACTATAGCTGAGTTTGTGTTTACAGACACAATACAAATGAACTTGAAGTTATTCAAAAGCAAGTACACTACATGTAGTTAACAAGTCATAATCCGAAACGGTTATTTTGACATGAACAGCTCTTAACTAACTGATCAACAAATCATTATAGGTCTTTTTTAGTCTTTTAGTAAATTATCAGACTTCTCCACCACGATCAATGCACTATTGTTAAAGGGAAACTTCGCAAAAAAATCAAAAATTGATATTATGTTCATTCTGTATAAAAATGCTCAAATTCATAGATATTAAAGTTTTATTCCGCTAGATAAGCGATCACCATCGATAGTAGTATGAAATGGGGTCAGTCCCCCACCAAAACCCCACCGGAAGTCACGTCACAGCTAAGCCTCTTAACTATGACGTAGTATCCGGTCTATAATCTCTTAATCCCCTTAACTGGTACTTAACATCCTGGTTATAATCCTCTTAACTGAAGTGGATTAATCTCTTAATCCTCTTAACTGCTACTTAACATCCGGGTTATAATCCTCTTAACTGAAGTGGATTAATCTCTTAATCTTCTTAACTTGTACTTAACATCCTGGTTATAATCCTCTTAACTGAAGTGGATTAATCTCTTAATCTTCTTAACTTGTACTTAACATCCTGGTTAAAATCCGGTGGGGGAAAAAATTAACGGACATGTTTTTTAATCCCCCCTACCCTCCTACGTATTATCTTGTAAACGTGGCATACACGTTGAGACATGCACGTTAACATCCTAAAGTTTAATCTTGTAAACGTATAATCTAAATGTAAAAAGTTTATAAACTAAGAAAAACGTTTACTATATAGCATACATCATTATAGTAATTTCATAAGAACAAACAGTATGAATCTCCAAAATTTTAATATGTATACACTTTTAAGAGAAAGAGAACTAACAGGGAAGATCAGACGATCACGAAGAGATCCCAAAAAGACTGCAAATTTGATAAGGAACAGGGTTGATAAACTTCATCATGAAGAACTATCTCGGTGTCCAGTAGAAACATGGCTTCTGAAAAACGGTTACATTGTTTGTATTCTATACAACTTTGAACACCACCCAGAGTTTATTGAAGATCTATATTTTTGTGGATGTTACTTTGATGCAGTGTTAGCAGACTACAAGTTTATGGATCCTGTCAACTACCAATAAGAAAAAAATCCATGTATATCATTTACATGTGTACAACGGTCCTTTTAAGGACCAACAAATCATTCAAAAAGAGTCTATTATTGTTGTACATGATCAGTTCGTTTTTCCTCTCCAACGAATATGAAATATCTACAAAAGGTTCACAACTTGTTTATTTTCGAAGAAAAGAAAACTAGAGTGTACATTTTATTACTTTCAATTGATAAACATACATTATTTCAACTAAAACAACAATATGATAACAAAAGTTTTCATATTGAACATTGGAAATTACATCTTCTTAATGAAATTCTACTATAAAATATAGACATATATATATATTTTGTGTATTTAAAAAAAAATCATTTTGAGTTAACATGTTAGAGAGGATGAGCACAGAAAACCTTCAAACAAAGTGGTGTTTTTTCGGACAGAATGTACCAAAAGCAGAGATCGTGTATTTTTGTCAGATGATAATAGTTTTCATAATTGTTATTGCGGCAGTTGTTAATTTATCAACACAAAATGGGAGTATAGAACTATGGGTTAGTTTATTAAGTGGTTGTACCGGTTACATTTTACCAAACCCTTCTATAAATAAAATATAAATGAGATTCACATAAAAAGAAGGGAGGAAAAAATGTTCGAGTAACCCTCCTTCTAACCACGTGACCGAAACGTTCACCATACGTTTCGTTTATCTCTTAATGAATCATCATGAACAATTTAAGCCGCTACCACAACTATAAAAGCACACAGTTATATCAATGGCACAGGCACAGGTTGATTTATCCAAAGAGGTGTACGGTTGTGACTTTGATCACTTGCATACTGATTTATTAAAGAAACAGATCGAGTGTTTAATTGATGAAACAACAAAAGTGGTGGTGAAGAAAAGAGGAAAACATACTCGAATACAGCTTGTTGTTAAAGGGAAAAAGATTCTGATCACTAAAGAAAATTGGACGAAACTGTGTTATCTAAAGGACAGCATCTTATTTCTTCATTCATTTATAGACGAACACTGATAGTACAATGGTGGCAATTAAAGTTGGTATGGAAAAAAGACTGCTTTCAACTATATTACTGTTTTCTTTTGCTGAATTATTGGATGAAATGGTGCAACAATTATCAAAGAAGTTTTGTCAGGGATGCAAAGTGGAACATGGATCACAACATAGACACGAATGTTTGATGGATAGTGAACTAGATAAACTCGAAAAACATTTTGATCAGGCGTTGTGTGAGTTTAAATACAGTCACATACTAGGAAAATACAGAGAGAATGTGAGAACATTGACCTTGGAAAATAGTGTCGTTTTAAACTTTTTCATTCTTCATGTGTTGTTCATGGACACGCTTCGATCAGAAAAAATGAAAGTGAGTGTTTATAATTTAATGGAAAGGAAATTAAAACTTGAAGGACGTTTCACACAGTAATATTGTATTTTGTGTAAATATATGTATATTTCATTGAATAAATTTATATTGATGTGGAATTTTTCGTTGTGTATTTATTTTCTGGTAAAGATATAAAATGTTATATCATTTCATAAGTTTTCGTATTCATTCGTATATTTCCGTATGTATATATATTTCCGGTAGTATTCGGAAACATTCGTTTATTTCCGAATGTATAATTATTTCCGGTAGTAGTCGGAAACATTCGTTTATTTCCGAATGTAAAGTAATTTCCGATCATTTCCGGAATCGTTCGTTGATATCTGCTTTTTCATTCCGGAATTATTGGGTTGATTCCGTATTTTACTTCATTGGTTGCATTTTATTGTGTACTTCATTTCTTTTTTCTGGTTATGTATTTTGTTTCTTTTTTCTTTCTTGATGGTGATGTATTTTGATTCTTGTTTCACTCTCTGGTGGTATATTTATTTGTGAAATAAAATAAACCAAAATAATTAGAAACATCAGTGTATAAAACAAACACATATCTCGAAAAATAAACACAACGACATAAGACAATTAAGGTGTAGACAACAAACAAACAAACAAAAAAACAATGTGTGAAGACCAGGAGAAAGTGCTTTTACCATTTCAGTCACCGTGTTGTATACAAATAGTTGGACCTACTCAGTCAGGAAAAACCATGCTTACATATAAAATACTAGCTCAATCTGAATACCTATTTACAAAAACACCAAAGAAAACCATTTATTGCTACTCTGCATATCAGGATTTGTTTTCAGAGATGGAGAGGAAAATTGAAAACATAACTTTTCACGAAGGTTTACCAACTAGTGAGGAAATTGATAAATGGTCAGAAAATAAAGAACATATGATTCTTTGTCTTGATGATTTATTGTGTCAAGCTGCAAACTCTAGTGATGTTTTAAATCTTTTTACCGTTAAATCTCATCATTGTAACATATCAGTTTTGTTTTTGATGCAAAATCTTTTCCCTCCTGGAAAATAAATTCGTACTATTTCGTTAAATGCGACATACATAATCTGTCTTAAAAACCAACGTGACAAACACCAGTTATCAGTATTAGGAAGGCAGATTCTCCCAGGTCAATTAGACTATTTCATTTCAGCTTATGAAAAGGCAGTTTCTTTAATATATGGATATATTATTATTGATTTGTCAACACACACAGATAAAAAATATTTATTGAGAACAAAAATTTTCAAAGGAGAAGATCCAGTAATTTTCGTTCCGAAATGAGTAAACAAGTTTTAGCCCATGTACATTTTTTATCACTTTTAATTTCATGTGAGGAAGAACAGAAAATTGCATTGTTGAAAACCATGAACGATAAACAATTTCAACTTTTAGTTGAATGTTTTTTAAATGTGTTATGTGGGGTATTTCCGCTTAGTCAATCAGATAAAAAGAAACTCATGAGATATAAAAACATTATTCGGAAAATAACAGATAGAGAGACAACACGTATTCAAAGAAAAAAATTGTTACTTAAATATCGTAACATTATTTCTATCATTGTTAAACCAATACTTGATACAATTTCAAAATGACGAAAGAAATGATTCTTCTGCCAAAACATAGATATGAAAGTATTATACGAACAGAAAACACTGAAAGCGATAAACAAACTAGTGCTAAGGAAGAAATTTCACCCCAGGAGGATATTAAAACAGAAAAAGATAGTTCAGATGATTTGAACACTTTGATCGAGTTAACCATACCAGTGAAATACAGAGAAAAGGCAAAAACACTATTGCAATTTCTTCAGAGTCAGTCTACAATAAGTTGGAACAAACATGGAAAAGTTAAGATCAACAACGAAACTGTACCAAACTCTCATATTGTTGACTTATTGCGGGATGTTGTCATTCCTTATGGATGCAAACAACTACCAAGTGGACATGAAATATTTTATGATTTTCTTAAAAATATTCACATACCTATGGGACTAATTTCAAATAGAATGAGAAAACAACTGGTTCAATCTGATATACAAACAACAGAGGAAAATGAACAATTAGCTGAAAGTGAACCAGAGAAAAATAAGAAGAGGAAGATTAATAAACTTTTTGTTAGGAGGGAACTCTCGAGACTGTTTGAAGAAAAACCTAAAGTAAAATGGAAAAGATTCAAACTATAGCATCATTACTAATGAACAATTGATAAAATATGTTATTTTCTATGTCAAAATAAAGATTGATAAAAAAGTGTTTTTTGGTTTTTCTTTAAATTTTATTTCCATGTTACAATCTAAAAACTAACTTGAGTTGTTCCATATACTTTAATGTAAAAAATAAATCATTAAAAAAAACAGCAGAAAAAAACAATAAAAAAAAAACAACAACAAAAATACTTTCAATGTACAAAAAAAACATAATATATATTTTTTTTTCATTTTCAGGTACAACCCCAATATTATACACTTTGATTTGATAAAAAAAACCTATAAAAACTATTCTTATGATTACTTTTAATAAGACTCTTGTAGTTGTTAGAAGTAACATCTTATCAAAATAACCTGAGTATGAATGAGGAACTAGATTCTCTCCTGAGTAAATACTATTATGACGTTGGAGGACCAGCTTCATATGCTTCTGCCGAAAAACTATATCACATTGTAAATGCAGAGGGCAAAAAAGTTGGAAGATATAAAATAAGACGGTGGTTAAATTCACAAGATAATTACAGTTTACAAAAAACACCTCGTCGTTCTTTTAAAAGAATAAGAGTTTACACTACGGGGATGAATAATTTGTGGGATGCTGATTTAATGGACCTAAAACAATTTTCAAAAGAAAATGAAAATTTCAAATACGTATTAGTTGTTGTTGATTGTTTTTCACGCTATCTTTGGTTACAACCATTGAAAAATAAAACGGGAGACGAAGTCACCTCTGCATTTAAAAAGATTTTCACTGAGGTAAAACCAGAAAAAATTCGAACAGATAAGGGACAAGAATTTCTAGCAAAAAAGACACAATCGTTATTTAAAAGTAACGGTGTCCGACATTTTTCGGCTCAAAATGAACTTCATGCAAATTATGCTGAAAGGGTCCTACAAACTATAAAGAATAAAATTTTTCGCTTTTTCACAAAGAATAGAACTCACAGATATATTAACAACTTGCAAAATTTTGCAAAAAGCTATAATGGTACTCCACATAGAAGTTTACAAAACATTGCACCTAAAGATGTTAATTCTGTCAACGAAAGTGATATCTGGGGGAAAATGTATTTAAGTAAAACAGAGAAGAAACCAAAAGAAATAAAAGTACAAACAAACAAAAAGAAACGGAGGAAAAAACAATTCAAATACAAAATCGGGTCTTTAGTTCGACTGTCAAATATTGCTCATATTTTTGATCGATCCTATAGCCAAAGATGGACGGAAGAGATATTCAAAGTGGTGCAAAGATTCAGACAACAAAATATTGATCTTTACAGGCTTTCAAATATAAAAGGAGATGAATTTATAAGGGGGACCTTTTATGATAGTGAGCTCCAAAGAGTAGAGAAAGATGAAAATAGTCTTTGGATAATTGAAAAAATTATAAAGAAAAGAAAAAGACGAGGAAAAACTGAGTACTTGGTTCGTTTTCAAGGGTGGCCTCCTTCGTATGACGAATACATACCAGCAGAACAAATTCAATCTTTATCATAATGAAACATATAATTTTCATTCGAAGTGATCAATCAGATGCATATTACCCTAATAATTCACCGTTTAAGTTCAAAGTGTGTTTAAATGAAGTTTTACAATTACAAGGTGAATGGAAACTGGGGATATTAGATTTTTACATTGATCAAAAAGTTACAAAAAAGAACAATCATCAATTATACTTATTTTGTGATGTATGCAGTGGAGTAAATGTTTTCCCTAATATACAATATTCACTTTTGAGAAGAATATTTCCCACGGATATGAGTACATGGAATTATATTTTTTCTTTTCCAATATATTTACCAGTAAAGAAAAACGAAATTCAAGTCTTAGAATTTCTTATAAAAGACGAACACGGAGAAAACGCTTCATTTTTGAAGAATAATTTGTCGTTTACACTACAATTTATACCAAGCTTATTTTAGCGCAGATATGACAAATACTGATAAAATGTACATTCCTAATGTTAATCAATGGACAAGATATTATCAGAATGTAGTTAGTGGTCAATCAAATGCTTACGTAAATCATATGAAATCTGGATATAACAAAGGATCGCAATCGGGATCATTTATGATACCAATTTCGAATAAATCTTATCCAATTCGTGCAGAAAAAGAAAACAATTTTGTTGTGCGTTTAGTGTCACCTAGTGAACAAATTGTAAATCAAGCAAAAGAAGAGATAAAAATTGACGATGAGAGTATAAATAAAACGGACAGAAAGAGAAAATATCATCATTCGCCACAAAGCAGAGGAGGTGAAAAGAAGCCGAAGAAATCGAAAAAAGATAAAACTGTTAAAAAACATAAAGGGGATATATTTTCAACATAATGTCCTTGTTAACAAAAGAGAATTTTATTGAAGCACAACCGTCAGAGTTACAGATTTTTGAGATACCCCCATACCAAGTAGGTGTTGAAAGTATAACATACGAGGAATGCAGACCTGTTAGTCAAATAACCGCTTACAATCCTATAGAATTCGATCTATGTGCAAACAATGGTATGGACTATATTGATCTTAAAAGATCAAAACTATACGTGAAATTAAAAGTGAAAAAAGCAAATGGTGAGGATTTACAAGATGGCGATACGGTAGGACCTGTGAACTTATTTTTACAGTCGCTTTGGTCGCAATTGGATGTTTATATACAGGGACAAATGGTAACGTCTAGTAATACGTATTACCCGTATAAATGTATGATGAAAACGTTACTGCAGTATGGCCAGGACGCAAAGAGTACACAATTATCTTCTAGTTTATACTTAAAAGATAGATATGGTCACATGGATGAAATATCGACAAACACTGGACTGTATGAACGCAGAAAATTTATTTCTAATTCAAAAACATTAGAAATGGAGGGACCAATTTTTTCCGATATCTTTGAGATGGATAGATACCTGTTAAATATGTTATCCCTTAAACTAAAACTATACCGCAACGATCCAAGTTTTTGTTTGATGTCTGGAGAAATTGATACCAACTACCATATTTCTTTGGAAGATGTCGTGATCAAGCTTTGCAAGATCAGACCTAACCCAGCTATAATTGTCGCTCATTCAGAAGCTTTAAAGACAACAAATGCTAAGTATCCTTTCACAAAAACTATGATGAAAAATTTTACAATCATGCAAGGAAGCACCTCGTTAATCGTAGAAAATGTTTTCCAAGATGTGAAACCGAAAAGTATTGTGCTCGGATTGGTTTCTTCAACTGCTATGTCTGGAGCATATACAAAAAACCCATTCAACTTTATGAATTATGATTTAAAACAGGTGACTTTGTTTTGTGACGGAATACCAGTTGATGGCATACCACTCAAACTTGATTTCAACGAGAATAGTGGTGCAACGAACGTTTCCCCCTATGTAAAAATGTTCGAAACACGAGGAAAGTGGATGTTGGATACGGGGAATGAAATAACACGGGCTGAATTCAACAATGGATATACACTTCTATGCTTCAACTTAGAACCATTCTTTTCGGATACCAAATATCTTTCACTACTGAAGCAGGGAAAAATACGTTTGGAATGTCAGTTCGGTACGCCATTACCAGAAACAGCTGCCTTACTGATTTTAGCTGAACACTATGGATACTTTGAAATAACTGAGAATCGACAAATAAAGATTGAACACTAACATTCCCATGTAAATTGAACTTATCATGACTATAACTGTTTGTTTTTATTGTGTACATCTATCTTTTTTGTAATGTGTGTTTTACTAATAAATATATTCAAATAAACGAAAACAAACAACTGCGTTCATTGATACATTATGTTTTATTTCAATCAGACAGGATGCAAAAAAAAAAAAACAGGAATAAAGAAAATATATATGTAAAAATACAATACATGAAAAAAGTAACCCAATTACCCTCAAACATACTAACGAAAACTATATACACTAGTTTTAATAAAAAATATGATGCATCTACAATCTCCCTCACTATATGTAAAAATCATATTTAAATCACCACAAATTTTGATATACAAAAAAATCCCCACTTCGTTCTCTTGTTATAAATACAAAAAGAAAAACCAAAACAAAACAAAACAAACAAAACAAAACAAACAAAACCCATGAATATTTAAATTTATAATTAAATACATATAAACAATAACCCTCAAATGAACAAATAATAACATCCCTCAATATATGTTAAATTAGTATTTAAATCACCACAAATCTTGATTTAGAAAAAAAAAATTCAACAAAATAATATCACAAATACGAAATAGTTATAACAAATAGAAAATAACAAAGAAGATTTGAAATGTCTTTAAACGTTTTACATGATGAATGTTTATATGTTATCTTTATGTCCAAAGGCTCTCGTTGTCACACCATCATTTAAAATCCATCTTTTATCATCAAAAGGAACTAATGATTTTTTATTAATAGTTTTGGAATATAAAACATGGTTTTCGCTTCTTATTATATTCATTTCAGAACGTGTAACAGTTTTATCGAAAAGACAATTTTTATACATTTCATGTTTAAGTTTTCTGGATGCAGTTTTTGTGACTCCTTTTGCAGTATGCTTTTCTCCACCTTCAAAAGAAAATGAATACATCTTCGATCTCAGTCCAACAAATTCACTTATTGGGGTTCCACTTGTTTCATCCTTGAATTTGCCTATTACTTTTTTATTTTCGGTGTCATGTAAAAAATGTTCTGGTGGATAATCACTCGTATCGTACATATCTTGATATTGATGCATATCTTCATACACATCTTCCGTTTCAACGTGATATAAAAAGCTATCAGTATCAGAAAAACACACACGAATTTTATCACCATACAGAGATTTCATATGGTTATAATGGAAATCGTACATCAAAAACTTGGATAAGTCTAAAATGCAAAAACCTACATATATTGGTTGTTTCATCAAAACATTCACACGTTTTTTCTCAACTGCCACCAAATGTTCGTTAAATATTTTGCAAGATGCGTAGGATGGTTTAGCTGTTTCTTTATTAAGTTTCTCTTCCGTGTGACAAAGTTTCACATCTTTATGCTTGCGTGTATTGAGGAGAGTCCGACCAAAAATTGAATTATTCATCAGCTTATATAAACATTTCTCAAATTCATTCTTTGCAATTTTCCTTTTTTCGGTGTTAAAGTCTATGTACTTCTTCAACCAGGGGCTTTGTTTAAACTTGAGTACTCTGTGTATCTTTTTGATCTTCATTCCTAACTCTACGTATAGTTGTAAGTTTCTATAATGCACTATGTATTTTTCCTTGTCGTATAGGTTAGGAACGAGTTTTTCAATCTTTGTTAAACATTGTTTTCCAGTTAAATTTTGTAATAATTCCTTTGAATATGGAGATAAATGTTCTACTTGAATATGTTTTCTTTCTGGAGCTAAGGGAAAATCCGAATGAGAAGAATGAAGTGACGAAGGATATTCAAGGTCAACTTCGAAAATGTATCCGTCTGAACCGTCAGCTTTTAATTTTGTGATATCTAATTTTATTTTCTCCTCCTCGGTAAGCCAGTTGAAATGACCATACGGAAGACATTGAGACATGCTCCAACCATATAAGTTATTTGCGTCTAAATAAGATAAATAGGAAGTAGGTTCAGTTGGTTCATACGTATCGAATAAGTATGGATTGTTTGCTTTAGCATATCGATGAAAAATACTAGATACACCGCCTCGTATTCCCTTCTCTACAAACAGCATCATATCTATATCAGTGATTAAATCGAGTACAATTCCAGTTTTCTTCAGCATGGCACTCCAACTAAATCCGGGGGTGGTGAAATAATGACACGGATCCAAATCATAGTCGTGTAAAGAAATGTCTCTAAATTTTTCAAAAACATCTGCCAAAAGAGCTACATCCATTTTAAGATACACATCGGAGTATTCCCCCAATGTTTTTACTTTCAGTTTGTCCCACACTGTTTGCGCAAATTGATAATCTTCATCAGATATGTGAGTGTCTCCTAATTTGTTAAAAAAATCTTCTTTGGATGGTAAACAAGGTTTTTCCAATTTCTGCTCGGTATCGACATAATCATAGGGGAATACTCCTTTTCGTAGCAATAGAGAAAATACATCTGGATCCGGAAAAGTTTTAGATAAGTAATTGAAATGTTTTTGTCCTTCGTCAGCTAGATTTTTTGTTAAAGTTGCCAGTGAACTGTTTAAAAATTGCAAAGAATCGATAAAGCGGAGATTTCTTATAGAAAATGACATATATTTTTCTTTGTTGTGTGGAATAACAGTGATGTCTTGTTCCTTAAACTTTCCTATTTTACTCATGATGAGATTTGCATCAAATCCTTTCAAATTATGAATAACAACAGGTATAAATTTCGGTATTTTGATCTGTAAATTGCAGTTATTACAAGAAATGCCACGAATGGACCCAGTCACGTGATCGTGTTCCTTGACTTTGTAATTTTTGCTGCTGAAAGCTTTTTTACATACATAACATTTTTTGGCATATTTGTAGTCTAATTTATCATACTCAGTTATTATCATTGGCTCGATGCGGCTAAGTATGTCTCTAATTTCTTTCTCCTCTTCAAGAAGATGACGGATAAAGTTCTCCACAACATCAGGTCCACGGTATATGACGGGTGGTTTGTCGTATCGCTTATCAATTGACACTCTTTGATATCCAAAACTGTACGGTTCCATTTGTTGGTATGTAGTTGTACTTGACGTGTTTGGATTCGGATGACAAGTATCGACTTTCCTTGTTAAACACTCAAAATCAGCATAGATTACAAACGGAATTCGGGCGGTTTTCGCATATTCTTTGAATTCCAGAACTTCTCCCTCCTTGGGAAGTGTAATTTTCTGAAAATTGACATCCGGGGCTTGATTGCTAAGGCGGTTTTATGTCACGGCTCCCACAAAAAGTATGATTTAATGTGTATCAGATGTGGTTTGATAACTAATTTTTAATCAGACGAAGTTGTAATAGAAGTTGGAAACTTTTACAGTCGTAAGATGTCAAATTCAGCAAATAATACAAATACTACAATTGAAAATTCAGAGGTAAACCAAACCAATGACAAAAACAATATGGCGGACACCATCGAGTCTTACTCTTCTATATTGCAAAAACAAAACACAAAAAACAATTATGATGTTGAGGATGTAAAACCAGTTTTCATATTAGAAACTGACTTGTTTGGCAACACTAAACCAAGCAGAGACCAGTTTCTAACACACATAGAACTGTACAAAACCATTGACGCTACAATATGCCCAGCCAGTCATCTCAAAGGGTTGCAGCGTGTTCGAGGTTTGTGGAGAATCTATTTTGATTCTGATATCGATAGAGAATCCCTCATTACGTCTGGCATAACAATTCGGAATAAATATATCCAGGTTTACAGTAGAAACCCAAGGATAATTGTTAATGAAAGACCAACTTACCTGAAAGTACGTGTAAAAAATGTGCCCTGTTCCGCTGAGGACGGAAAGATTGAACGAAGCTTAGAATACCACGGATGCGAGGTTATTAAAATGTACAGAGAACGATTGCGAGTAGATGGCCTGTTATCAAATTGCCAAACTGGAGACAGAATCGCAATGGTAGCTCCTTTAAGTAAAGCTTTACCGAGATCTGTCCTTATTGGTAAATACAGAGCAACAGTTATTCACCAAGGACAAGAAAATCACAATCAAGCTGAAATCTCATGCAATAAATGCCTAAAGAAAGGTCACAAATTTTCGCAGTGTCCAAATGACTGGGTTTGTCTTCATTGTAACAAACAAGGACACAGACAAGCAGAGTGTAATTCGCATCTAAGTGAAAGTGACGACACAGAAGACGACAATTCAGATGAGGATAAGTCAGAAACAGAAGACTCGGTGCAGACATCACAATCAATACTGCAACCAATCCCCAATGACAGTCAAACAGTATCAGCTATAGCTCCACTCAGTAATGATCAAACAGACACTTCTACCAACAAAAGTGCAGACAACGACAATACATACATGAACAATCATGACTCAGGATTGGAAGCTATAAACACCAACACTCCAATAGATGGTTCGCACAAAAAAAAGAAGAAAAAAAAACTGACAAATAATCAAAAGAAAACACTAGGAGATATAAGCCAATATTTCCAAGGAACGAACCAAACTCCAAGAAATAAAACCGATAAGAGAAATGCAACAACCCCAACAGAAGAGTATCAAGAACGTACAGGTCCTGCACAAAAGACATTTAAACCGTAGGGCCAGTACGATATGTAAATCCATTACAATGCAATTGTTAAATAATTAAAACACTACAATGCTCAAATATAAATATATGTACATAGAATTTATTATTTTTACTTTATTAATTAAAAAAAAACAAAAAAATGATTGTGATGCAATGCAAGATTGCATACTTTCAAAAGATTATGACTATTTGAATGTCAAATATATGTTTATCATAAAAAATGTTTATGTTTCAAACAATCACCTGTTAGTATGGTACGCTATAAATAGAACATTAGAATTTGAATGTATCTTTGGTAAAAACCACATCATTGATATTGAAATTGCAAGAAATACACATATCTATATCCAACATTTTTTTCTCCATGTGAAAAAAAATCCATCAGTCATTTATGCCACGTTTATAATCCAGAGTGGTAATATTCTTCACACTTGTTTTCAATGTATAGAAAAGGAAAATCCAAATCTATTTTTAGAACATGTCACTAAATGTATAGCCATCCACGTTTTTTTAACATTCACAGGTAAATCCAATAATGATATATTTCTATTCTGGCTAATATTTGGAATATGGTATATCACAAAACCATCACTGAAATTGTTTAACTTTTCTTTTAATAACATCTGGTGTTCAGACATACCACTTCAATTTGCTAATCAGAATCTGGGTCAGTGTCTGAGTAATGTCAAGGCCATATGCGGTCTGAAAATAGACAATGAAATAAAAAGTAAACAATGTAGTTATCATACTATAAATGTTAAAATGATTATTTGCAATATTATTGTAAGCACTATTGGCAATGTTATGTACAATGTGTATATTAATATTAATGCTAGCTGTATATACCATGTTGTAAACAAATTATGGTTATATTATATATAAGAAACTTTACTTTTTTTAACTAGAAATCTATGGTAAACAATGAGTGAAACAATACATATATGTTCATTAAACTGCCAAGGTCTTGGTTCAAAAGATAAAAGACAAAGGCTTCATATGTGGATGAAGTATCAGAATTGTAATATTTTATTTGTACAAGAGAGTCATTTTACTTCTACTTTAGAGGAAAAATTTAAAAATGAATTCAAAGGTGATACATATCACAGTTATGGAAATTCTCAATCAAGAGGGGTATCTATTTTTATAAGTGATCACACTGATTATCAATTAATTGATAAATTTCAAGATGAGGAGGGGCGCATAATTTTGATTAACATAGAAATTTCAGAAAGTATATATACTCTAGTTAATATTTATGCACCAAATCTACCTAAAAATAGGAATGTTTTCTTCAAAAAAGTAAATGACATGATACAGAAAAACAGTTTAGGTATGGTCATAGTAGGGGGAGATATGAATGATACATTATCTAATATTGACAACAAAAAAAACAACAGAAATAATAAAAGAAAACAAAAACCAGTCAACAGTTTAAAGGGGTTAATCAAAACACACAAACTGATAGATATTTGGAGAAACATACATAGAAATAATATACAATTTACATGGAGACGGAAAAATAAGATAAACGAAGCTTCACGCATAGACTACTTTCTTGTTTGTCCAGAAATAAGGTCACATATTTATTCAACAGATATAAGACCTGCACTTATTTCACATACAGATCACCAAGCTATATCTTTAAAGGTAAAAGGGAGATCACAATCAAAAGGGAAAGGTTATTTTAAAATTAATAACAGTATCTTAGATAATACAGAGTATAAAAATATAATAAAAGGTCTTATCATGAAATATAAAAATAAAACAAAACTTACTGATAAAATAGGCCATCAATGGGATCTGTTCAAAATTGAAGTTCGAGAACATACTGTTGCATACTGTAAAAGAAATGCAAATAAAAATAAAAGTGAAATACATATATTGGAAAATAAGATAAAAAAATTAAATGAAAATATAAACAGAAACTGTAAAGATGATGTTATTAAACATTATCAAGAAGAATTAACTTATAATGAATGTAAACTAAGAAAAATTTATGAAATAAAAAGTAAAGGAGCTCAAATAAGGTCAAGGATTAAATGGGTAGAAGAAGGAGAGAAAAATACTAAATTTTTTTTGGGACTAGAAAAAGCTAGACAGACCAGAAAGACTATAACTGCTTTAAAAGATGAAAAAGGAGATATACATACAGAGTCTTCTAAAATTTTACAAATAGAAAAAGAATTCTATCAAAATATTTATAATAGCACATGTCCAAATGTAAAATCCATAGATAAATATATTAATGATATAAATATTGATCATAAATTAAATAAACAAGAGAGTGAGATAATGGAAGGTACGTTAACCATTGAAGAATGTACTAGTTCGTTATTCAAGATGAAACTTAATAAATCACCTGGAATTGATGGACTTAGTGTTGAGTTCTATAGGACTTTTTGGAATGATTTAAAAGAATTTGCTGTATCTACATTTAATTATTCATATAAAAAAGGGGAGTTAACAAGTTCTCAAAAACTAGGAGTTATTTCTCTAATACATAAAAAGAATGATCCACTTTGCTTAAATAATTATAGACCCATAACTTTATTAAATATTGATACAAAATTAATTGCATATTCATTGGCTCAACGCATTAAAAATATACTTCCAAATATTATACATAAGGATCAAAATGGGTATGTTAAAAATAGATATATAGGTTATAATATTAGACAAATCCAAGATATAATTGATTATGCAGAAAGATTTAACATAGAGGGGGCACTACTTTTTTTAGATTTCTCTAAAGCATTTGACTCTTTAGAATGGGATTTTATGTTTTCAGCTTTAAAAAAATTTGGATTCCAAAACTCTATGCTTAAATGGATTAAAACTTTATATACAGATATAAAAAGCTCAGTAATAAATAATGGATGGATATCTGAACCCATAAACATTCAACGCGGTATACGACAAGGGTGTCCGTGCAGTGCATTAATTTTTGTTATTGCAGTAGAGATATTAGCCTGTAACATAAGGCAAGACCATAACATTAAAGGCTTTGAAATTAAGATAGATGGGAAAACACATTCATTAAAAGTCAGCCAACTTGCAGACGATACAACACTTTTTCTAAAATCACAAAAAGACATTTCAAAAGTTTTAAATATGATTGAAATCTTTGGCACATTATCAGGACTTAAATTAAACAGATCAAAAACAGAAGGCATATGGTTAGGAAAACACAAACATTGTAAAGAAAAATATGAAAACATTAACTTTACAAACAAACCAGTAAAATGTTTAGGAGTTTTTTTTGGTTGTAATAAAAATGATTGTCAAAAGCTCAATGCTGAAAAACAATTAGAAAAATCTGAGAAGATAATTAAAAACTGGGAGAAAAGAAATCTAACCTTATTGGGAAAAATAACAGTTATTAAATCACTGATTCTACCCAATATTACTTTTTTAGCATCTGTTTCTCACATAGAAAAAGAATATATTGATAAATTTAAAAAAATTGTATTTCAATTCTTATGGAAAAGCAAAACAGAAAAAGTTAAACGTAATGTATTAAGCTATGAATTGCTAGATGGTGGTTTAAAAATGATTGACATAGATAAATACATAGAATCTTTAAAAATTGGGTGGATTAAAAGATTAATATATGGAGATTTTGCCAACTGGAAAGTAACACCATTATTTTATTTTAATAAATTTGGCAAGAATTTCCTTATCTTTCATATGAACATTGATGGTATTAACTCAATTCCTGGTTTAAATAAGCTGCCAGAATTTTATTTGAATATATTAAAAGCATGGGTAAAAAACAAAAAAATAGAGCAACCAGAAAACTTTAGAACTATTCGACAACAAGTAATCTGGGGAAATCAATTTATCAAGATTAAAAAAAAAAGCCTTATATTTCAAAACTGGATAAATAGCAAAATCATATATGTAAATGACATTATAGATGAAAATGGTAACATATCAGAGAAATATATTTTACAAAAACTCAATATTAAATGTAATTGGTTGTCAGAATTTTCTCAATTGAAGAAAGCTTTACCAAAAGAATGGATAAACATTTTAAGACAAGAAAATTCAAAGAAAACTCAAGTAAAAACAGATTATGTTTTATTTATTAAGAGAAATTGTAATTATACAGAAACATTAGACAAGTTAGAAACAAAAAAAATTTATAACACATTCATTCAGAATGAGATTCAAATTCCTGTTGGTTTTAACCGATGGAAAACAGTGTTAAATATTGAGTATATTAAGAGTTCAGTCTGTAATATATTGAAATTTGTTCACCATTATTTGAAAGAAAATAAGTATAAAGTGTTTCGTTGGAAATTGTTACACTTTATTCTACCTTGTAAAACTTTATTAAAACAGTGGAATATCTGCAATACTTCAAACTGTAATTTTTGCAATACCACTGAAGATTATGATCACATGTTTCTGAAATGTCATTTTCTTGATGACTTCTTTAGTAAAATTAAAAATCTTTTTGGAAAACTGAATATTGATAATAATATTCTAACATTGAAAAATCTAGTATTTGGTTATAAAATTAATGATGAACAATATTATGAAATAAATTATTTGATTACATTAATAATGTTTTGTATATATAAAGCTTACTACATGTCTGAACAGAAAACAGAAGCTATAAATGTTTATGCTGTATTTAAAGCAGAATTTATGTATAGTTACAAATTACAGGCAAAATGTAAGACTACACATTGTAATTGTTTCCTAGAAAAAGCTTTCAAATTGTTGAAATAATTTTTTGTTTGTTTGAGAAATATATGATCTAGCAAAAATAAATGAAAGAACTTAATTAAAGATATAAATTTTTTAAAATTACACATCAGGAACTGATGAAGTAATATAAATTTTACTGTTCACCGCCACATGTTAAGATTAATATCGAGGCTATTTATATCAATTTACCGTTACAAAAAGAAGATTTGAAAAAGAAACCAGTCTTACTCTTGATCTTCTTTACACTATTGATAAATTTTGATTTAGACATACCTGTTATAATGCTATACCACATCTGTTTGTTCTATTTTTAAAGACGCATAAACCGGTGTGACAATTTTGTTTCAAACCAGGAAGTTATTCGATAGAAAAACAATGCACACGTTAACGGAGAAAATATGGAAAGTTTCCGGAAACTATACTCAAAAATCATTTATATTGCTAGATGATATCCAAATAGTATTTTTTTTCCTATTTATATGTATAGGTAAACAAATAAATCTCGCTGATATTTACTTGTTTATTATTTCATTGCTGATTATTTTATAACTTAGCTGTTAGATTATAATACTGATGTTGATTTAATATATTGATGCTTACCAGAAAACAACCCTGGATTTCTGGTATTAACAAACAGGGACTCTTCACTGGTATGCTGGACTGGTGAGGTATATTGTTAACAGCAGAAAGTGCAATTTGTTGTTGAATAAAAATTAAAAAAAATTTTCTGAAAATCAAATTTTCCACAGTCTGCTTTATGCCTCTCTAGTTTGCATTTATCAGTAAATCCTTGCAAGCAAAGATAACAAAAAAAATGTTCCTCACGATGTTTCTTTGTCCTCGATAAAAACCTGTTAAAGTTGTTTATCAGTACATAATGACTTTTGTTGTTTTCTTTTAAATATAATATATTCACATGATGACAGAAGGTTTTCTTTGTGATGTATAACGGGTAGATTTCTCCTTCTTCGTATCCAAAAATGTTAACTGAAATAGTGGTATTCTGTTTTTCGAATTGTGATATTTGAGATAACGGAGTGGGATACTCGATACCAGTCATGTTAACTGAGTTAACAAATGGAACATAATTCTCTACATTTTCTGGATTTTGTTGAAAGTTATGCATACTGGAAAGAACAGTCCATAAAAAACATTTGTTGTCCAAGTTCTGAATGTTGAGTATACAGTTCGATCTTTTGAGTGATGTTGGTAGTTCTAAATAACTACCTCCTTTTAATGGTTTGTACTTTGTGACGCACAGATCAAGTTGTAAAACCTCTTCAAGTTGCCATCCACTCCCATTCTTGATGAATTCTTCGAAAGAAATGAATATTTTTTGAAATCCTTTATTCAACTCGTGAGGTATTTCACTAGCACCAGATTGTAAAATGGTACTCACTTTAGTATTGAAATGCGGTTCAGCTTCGGCGTATTTGCCATCTGGTGAATATTTAATCATTCTTACATGTACACTCATATAAAACTTTATATTGTTTTTAAGTAGTCTGTCCTCTAATATTTGCGCAATATCCACTTGTTTTTCTTTGAAAAATAACATCAAGTCATATCTTTCTTCATTGTTGCTGGGTTGTAATTGAATATTTTCCACACCATCGTTCAGAGCTGTTGTTGTTAACGATCTTTTCTCTCTTGCATTGCGTACTCGTTCCTCGGGAAGTTGGCCAACATCTTCTATCCTCTGGCGTTTACGTGGGGGTTGTATGTCGTCTTCCTTCTGTACGTTTTTCTTTACATCATGTTTTCTCTTCATATGTTTAGTTAAAACATCTTTTCTTTTCGTGGTGAAACCACAATGTTCACATTCATAGTTTATATTCGAATGGTTCTGTTGGTGTCGAATTAAATGATCTTTTCTTGCATACCTCATACCGCATGTTTGACACTCAAAATTTGATACATTATCTTCATTTGTTACACTGCCATCTTTTCCCATAGTAGATTGATCAAGTTGTTTTTCAGTTGGATTTTGCTGCTTTACTGATTGTAAGACTGCATTAAAATCCTGCGCTGACAGTTGCTGTAACTTCTGTAACACATCTTGTGGAATAACTTTTACCAGTTGGTCAATCATGTGTTGGTTATAATTTTCCATATTGAATGAATGATTGATACTAGTTTACATTGAATTATATACTAAGGAATGTAAACGTGGATAGTTCAACGTGTATACCACGTTTACAAGATAATACGTAGGAGGGTAGAGGGGATTAAAAAACATGTCCGTTAATTTTTTCCCCCACCGGATTTTAACCAGGATGTTAAGTACAAGTTAAGAAGATTAAGAGATTAATCCACTTCAGTTAAGAGGATTATAACCAGGATGTTAAGTACAAGTTAAGAAGATTAAGAGATTAATCCACTTCAGTTAAGAGGATTATAACCCGGATGTTAAGTAGCAGTTAAGAGGATTAAGAGATTAATCCACTTCAGTTAAGAGGATTATAACCAGGATGTTAAGTACCAGTTAAGGGGATTAAGAGATTATAGACCGGATACTACGTCATAGTTAAGAGGCTTAGCTGTGACGTGACTTCCGGTGGGGTTTTGGTGGGGGACTGACCCCATTTCATACTACTATCGATTTTAAATTTAGAGTATCAATTCTCAGCGGTCAGCCATTTTGTGTTCTTTCTCGATTAATAAAAACGATATGTCTATAAACCACAAAGAAACAAAACTACAGTAACCGATGTGGTCGTAATTGCGTGTCGATATCTTGTCAATCGTACGGTTGTTTTATCCGACTAACTAACTTGATAAGGAAAATATTCTTATTTTTTTTAAATTACCATGGTCTGTTGTTTTTAAACTGTTGATATTGGAATTAGGTGAAAAGTCAAAGTTGAAATCATAAATAAGTGTTCCGTGAAAATTGTTTTCGAAAATCTAATTTGTTCATAATTCTTTAAAGTTATAAACTTTTTCAAATATATTTTGATCTTCCCTCATCTGATCACCAGCATGGCTAAAGGTATTACTTCCAAAGGTATTGTGAGGGGTGAGAGGTGACACGTCCAGGTATTCAAGCGATTTCCTGTCGGGCTTGCAAGTTCATGCATCGTTTCACTTCTGCAGGTATTGATCAGTGTACACGGCTGATAACTTATAACTTATAACTTTCCATTTTGAACTATCAGATGTATAATATACAAATCTGTCTTACTTGTCATTACTAAACTCATACGCTTGTTTATAAATAACATTTCTGGTGTAAAGAATATTATTCGACATAAAAATATAAATAATATCCAAAAAATAAGATTTGATGAAATTAAAATCTATTTAAATATTTTTTCCAAGGGTGAATTTGGGAAATGTAATAAATACTCATTGTCAATAGTGAAGGACAGATTGGAACAAACCAGAAATATTGATTTAAAAAAATGTACGCACTTGCCGACGATTCGTTTATACGACTGGATAGAAAGTTACGGAACTATAGCGCAATTTAAAATATATACATGTATACATTGAACATAAGAAAAAAACATATATTTTGAATAAATAGGGGTAAAAGTGTTGTAAAAGACTAGTCCACGTATGCCAACAGTATGTAATCATCGAATGTCGATAGACTATTGTATACCAGAAGACGAAGAGAACCAATTTGATTTAAATACAGGTCGATGTATAACTTTTGCTTTGGTTCATTGAAGCTGTGGACCTAGTAAAATCACAGATTTATATTTCAATAAGATTGTTATCGAACAAAGGAAGGAATTCGTCATCACAATTGTTATATATGCCACTGGACGAACACTAATTATCCCCAGGGGATGTGAATATTTTGCTGGGAAACTTTTGAGTATCAAAGTTTCAAATTAATTTCGGGATTTATTTTCTTTCTTGGTATTCAATAACAGAAAAAAGAATAAATTACTTGTCCGCTAAATAGGGGTATTGTTGTCAGATAAAAGACTTTTAGTTATATTTAAAAAATAGGGAAATATGACATTAAATTGGTTCTGTCTTTTTTTTTAAACATCGTTAAAACACTGAGCTAGATGTGTGTCTAAGGTGAACGCCACAGGAACCCTGTAATACTAGTACGAGAGTATAGCATGTAAACATTCCTTCTCAATAATATGGTTGTATTGGAAATCTTTTCATACAGATTGACAACTCATTGTCCGATATGCATGTAATATTTGCCACATGACGCCCATAGTTCTTTCTACCATCATCATCTTATTCTTTGATATTGCTGTAAACATCGATGGTTCACACCCAAACAAAATGGGAGTAATGGACCTTCAGAGCTTCTCCGTGTTATACACTTGTGAAATATATCTGAGACGAAATTTCTGTATTGAAATGAATCTACATCTCACAAACAGGATTTTCAAATAACGATTTTGAGTAATCACCTTACAAACCAATATAAACGTATGGCAAGATATAACCATGAAGGGATTTAGTTTTTGTCAGACGCAAGAACTCATCACTATATCATAAGCATATACGTATATATATGCATATAGTTTCAAATATCAAGAACAAGCGGTCGATGTCGATAGTCCGTTTTCTAACTGTTCAGAGTTAGACATGTCACTTGTTCATTCTTGGAAGCCTTCATATTCCCCGTCTAACGATGGGAACTCTTTCTGATTGTGTTGACTATAAATGCTTGTATGGTAATTCTGTCGTTTATCTGTACAAGCGGTTGCATTTCCTATCCTTTCCCAACAAACAAACGAACGAAACGCTACTAGTCTGCTTTCTCTGGAGCTCATCCTCAATGGCTCTTATACGTCAGGAAACTTACATGTATACTAATAATGATTGTTTCAAGAACAACGATGTATGGACGAACTATTCTAAATTCGTCAATATCAGTTATGCATGACTAAAATATAACTTTTATTACAACTACTGTATTACTTATTTGGATTAATGACGGCTATCATGTTCAACATTGCACAAATATTATCATAGAATTTAAAAAAAAAAAAAAACCTAAAAAATCCTCAAAAGAAATAATGCCTTAGCTTAGATAATTGGTATTCTTTTCACAAAAAGTTCGTGTAAATGATTGTCAAATGAAATGTTAAAAAGAAACTAAAAAAAATCATGCATGTTGTATTTTTTGTCAATTAAAAACTTTAAAATTGCAATAGTTTTATTAGCATTTAAACACAGCCAGATTTGAATACAAGTTAAGAAATTCCGGTAAAGTCAATGATATCAAACAGATGTACAATGGTATATCAAATTGGGTAATATTGCATTTAGTTTTTATTAAAGATTAAAGCTACTATTGTTTGCTTCATATTTGAATCTTTACGCCAATTGCCGCTAGGAAAGTAATCAAAAATTGTTTCCTTTTATTTTTATACACTTTCGGAATTACGAATCTGAATTTTATTTTCAATTAATTTACACAATTTAATTATTGTATCTTTATTCTCATCGTGTATTAAATCTTAGTGTATTAACATCGTGACAGCATACTCTTTCTAATCCTTTCTGTTTATCCTTTCCAAATAACAACATTTATACCTGTGTACGCTTGAACTCACACCTGCGGCTAAATACCTACAAGGTAAACGAATTGACCTCAAGCCGAGAAATATACAGTGACCTTTACAAAATAATATACACACTCTGCTCACACATTAGTTGCATTGAAATGATTATCAAAACAATAACGGTAAATAGAACTGAAATATTTTCAGTTCAATATCAGTAAAAATTTTCAATAAATATTTTATGAAAAAAATCTCAACAATAATTAATTAAATTTATTCAAAAACATTTACTAGAGATAATTTTATAGGATTTTAATTCAATCAATACAAAACGGTATATGCATATTCATTTTCGTTCATTCTTATATTGTGGTTAATAACTTCGACCATTCGTCAGCTGTGCGCTTTTAATTACGTATATTGTCGATAAGCTATAAGAGTTAAACAGATTTTATTTTTTCCCAGAATTCAATAAATCGGGCTAATACGTCACGACCCACTCGAGAATTCAACCAAAAAAGTTACAAATACTTGATTTTCTCCGTTATTATAAGGAATATAAATTTAAAACTTTGCAAATGTGTTTTTTATGTTAAGATGAACATAATTAGGTGATAAGTAAAAAATCGCGGAATTTCCCTTTAAGACAAATTGCTTGTAGTGTTCAAGATCCGTTCATACTATGTTCAGATTGTTCAGTAATTGTTAATAACCTGTACACATGAACAACATACTGAAATGTCTGAAAAGTTACTGAACAACACTGAAATGACTATGAGCAAATTTTCTGTACTCTGCTGAATCTACCACATTGGAGTATTCTTCTAATTTACTGAAAGGCTAGAGTTGAAGAAAAACAAATACGCAAAGCTGAAATCTGGTATTAAGAAATAAAAAAAATCCTTTTTAATCAATATGAATAAAATCGATTGTCAATACTGTCTATAAAGATGTGAATGGCTTCACAGCACATTTAAATTTTCAAATCTGTCTTACTCAAGGTTAAATTGTTGTTAAATATAAAATTAAGTTCTGGTATCTATGATGAGTTTATTTACTGTATATATTCTGAAACTTTCAATATGCCAATGGGAATGAATCATAAATCACAAGAATTATTCACTGAAGGCCGTACTTTACCCTACTATGGTTAACTTTCTACAAATCGTGAGAATCTACATCTTCTTATATTTATAATGATATTCATGTACAATGTCAATTACTTTTAAAAACATGCTCATTTTTGCCGACACATTTTTAATGGAACAGGCTCACATGCATCCATGTTTGATATATATTTGGGTCAATATCAATGTCTACAGGAAATAATGTTTGAATTGTTCATACTTGAACATACAATTTAGTTTTGATGACAAACATTAAGTACCATTATATTTGCAATTGACGTTTCAAATCTGTCTTACTCAAGGTTAAATTGTTATTAAATATAAAATTAAGTTCTGGTATCTATGATGAGTTTATTTACTGTATATATTCTGAAACTTTCAATATGCCAATGGGAAATCGATATATGACGGATGACCATCTATAAGTCATTGAGTCGGTTCTACGGAAAAAAATCAAATGATATATCATTCTTTTACTTTATCATGGCGATCTTTCTTTGTAAGTATACACAACTGTTATTAACATGAATTGTTCTATGTACTGTCCCATTAAACTCCGAGAAACTGTAAAGACTGGTAACAGTACATCGGTTTTGATATTTGTCTTCGTAATATGATTCTTTATAAAAAAAAATGTAAATCATTCATTTAATATGATCAGGTTTTCGTTGGTGAAAAGAAAAAGAGCCAATAATGACAATATGTACTTCATATGTTAAGTAAAAAACACCCTACTAGAATGAATCATAAATCACAAGAATTATTCACTGAAGGCCGTACTTTACCCTACTATGGTTAACTTTCTACAAATCGTGAGAATCTACATCTTCTTATATTTATAATGATATTCATGTACAATGTCAATTACTTTTAAAAACATGCTCATTTTTGCCGACAGTTTTTTAATGGAACAGGCTCACATGCATCCATGTTTGATATATATTTGGGTCAATATCAATGTCTACAGGAAATAATGTTTGAATTGTTCATACTTGAACATACAATTTAGTTTTGATGACAAACATTTTAAAAGTACCATTATATTTGCAATTGACGTTTTCCGGGAAGAAATTAACTGTAAGTATTTTATTGGTATATGTTAGGAAGTAAACATGAATTTCATGGCTTATTTACATGTTTGTTTCCTGATGGCGCTTGACAAATACGTTAAAATGATGCATTTATGATTTTTATTTTTATTTTTCCTTATAATTTTATCATTTTAACGTATATCTGGAATCTCTGCGCAAATAATTTCGTACGGTTAAAACCTAAAAGTTGTATGATGTATCATAATCTAAAATAATTTAGATTTAACATATAGGATAACTTTTTAAACAGATACAATAAAGCAACTAGATACCAATTGTTTTTCCACAATGATACGTTGTCATTGAGTTGATGCTTAACTGCATCACCGTATAATCGACATGTTAAGACACCACGCCCTTATTCATGCATGTGTTCACTACAGTGAAATCAATTAAAATCCTGTCAACGCATATAAAAAAAAATAAAGGATATATTACAAGCAAGCTTATGTACAATAAAAATTTTGATCCCTTTAAAAAGTCTTCGGATTTAATGTGCAAGTCTCTACAATCTCAACGTATGCGACATATCATGTATGTCGTTTATCTTCACGATAATGCCTTACTTCATGTTTTACTTTCATTTGATGACAGTTTCACGCTAGTGATCGCATTTTCCAAAATACCATTATTCGGATTGCTATTTGTCACATTACAATCTTTCAAATCTATACAAATCGTTTGTTTTCCTACTGAAACAGAGATCACTACAGGAGTGTCACCATAATCACTCATGGTTTTATTCAGTACTACTTTTGTGTTGCTGTTATTCTCTTCAAATTCATGACCTCTGATTTTTCTTTCAGATTCTCTCTCTGTGGTCATATCTCCTTCGTTGCCTGTAGTGTAAGCTTTGGACTCAATAAGGTTTTCATTTATTTCCTCATTATTATTCTTAACACAATTTGATTTGTCGGGAATTCCAGTTGACGTGTTGAGATGCAATTTGCTGGAACATTCATTGGCAGAATTCTTAACTACTGTAGCATATGTAGTATTGTTGCTGGCTATCTGAATGTCAGTTACTGTAACAAAATCAGTTTTTTCTGAAATATTAGATGAGTTCAAAGGCATTTGCATTGAATATGCAGTCGTTTCTCTTTCAGTGTAGCTATCAGTGTATATATCCTCTGTGTCATCCACTTCAGTTAACGAATTGAATTTGTCGGAATGTTCAGTTGCGTTCAAATCCTTTTGAGGGGAACAGGCATCGTTGTGATTCTTTACGACTTGCGCATATTTTGCATTGTCGCTGTTCTTTGGTGTTTCTGTCAATTCATCAATAATCAGTTGTTCATATATGTTATTTTTCGGTTGCAGGAACGGCTCATCAATTGGTTCCGTGTAATCTGTGTACTCAGTGGTAGAACCCTTTCGGTTTGGTCTTCGTAATGACGTCGCTAACTCTATATGATGATACTGATCATCTGGATCAATGTACGACGACCTAATAGAAAGTTTTCTTCCATAAATTGTCATAGGTCTAACCATCATTGATTCTCTGATTTCTGAGTATGGGTCATCATCTTCAATGTCTATATCACTTGCTTTGTGTCGACTTTGGACAAATATAGGCTGTTTTCCTTTAACCAAAACAAATGAAAGAAATAGTTAGTTCTGTATTATAATGTGAAGGCGAATAAAAGTGAAATTCAGTACAAGAGAACAAAAGAAAGGTACAGGCATAACATTACACCAATTCACGTTCTTCTTCTTTCATTATATTTTGTAAATAACAATTTCAAAATTACATCTATTTTCTATTTTCTTTTGACAAGGTGTAAAACAAAGCCTTTTTTTTTATCACTTTCTCTAGATTTTCTTTGAAACAATTTGACTAAAAATGTACATAATTCCCAAATTTTTACTCATTTTTTTTTATACTGATTACAATAGTGACAACACTATCAAAAATCTATCTGTGTACAATATTTATTTTTACGTTGTTATGTTATCCATATGAATATAGAAAATTATTGTACCAAGTCAGGAGTAAGACAGTTTTTTTCATCGTTTGATTTTGTCTTTTGATTACGGACTTTCCGGTTTGAATTTTCCTATGAGTTCGGTATTGTTACTGTTATTTTAGTTTTCGCTTTTGGAAACATAAATATAAATGTTAAATTATCCAGAAAAAGACTATGATTCAAAACGGATTGATATTGCTTTGTTCTATAAAAAAACAGAAGAGCCAACATAGATACATGTATCTTGTCTTTACTTTGTAAAGAATAACTCTTATTCAAACAATAAATTTTATGAAACTAACATTATCAAGATGCTTGATTTCTTTATTGACAACATATGTGTTATGTTTCAATGACATGTTATTCAACAAACTATCGGAATTATCATGGAACAATTTGTGCTCCTTCTTCTTGCCGACTTGTTTCTTTATTCTTATGAGGCTGATTTCATACAATTTTTTTTTTAAAAGAAACAAAAGAAGTTAGCAATCTCCTATGACGTTACTTTCCACTATATAAATGATGTTCTCTCGCTAAATAATTCGAAATTTGGTGACTATGTTGAACGCATCTATCCCATCGAAATAGAGATAAAGGATACACAAGATACAGTTAGGTTTGGAAATTGACAATGATGGTGCGTTGAAAACAAGTTTTATGACAAAAGAAATTATTTCAGCTTCCCAATTGTGAACTTTCCATTTATATGTAGCAACATTCTATTAGCGCCTGCAACCGAAGATTGTATCTCCCAATTAATTCGATACTGCCGGGCTTGTATTTACTAACATGATTTCCAGTTAAACAATGAGTTTCGAATGGTGAAGTTGGAATAATCCCTTCGTAAATTTACGGACGTAATCACGAGTTGGTACACCGTTATAGAATATCGGTTTCACAGATGATATCGGATATGTTACTTATGTTGTAAGTACAATCCCCTTCCATTTTCACGAGTGTTACTTACCGTATTAAACTATTTACCGGCTTTGTAATAACATGAGCAATACGACGGGTGTCACATGTTAAGCAGTATCTGCTCACCGTTCCGGAGCACCTGAGATCTCCCCCAGTTTCTTGTGGGGTTCGTGTTGCTTAGTCTTTAGATTTCTATGTTGTGTCTTGTATACTATTATTTGTCTTTTTCTTTTTTAATCATTGCGCTGTCAGATTATTTTTTGATCTATCGGCAATCAAACGCTGTTAAATATTTCTGCTTAAGAAAAATGTTTATCCGTATTGTATCGCAAAACAAACCCACTTTTAGACGAAAGATTATTATTGTATTTATGCGATGTTTATACGTCAGCTGTATTAATATATGGAAGTGAAAAATGTAGTTTTGATAATGCAGCTGGTATAAAAAAAAAAACGTATCATATAGAATTCTGTAAAAATAAGTTGATTTGGATTCATCTATTTACGGCGAAAAACAGTATCGAAAAGCTTGTTGACCAAAAATTACAAGTCATACACCCAAACATGACATATTTATACAATTTTAATATCCTATACTGTTACTAAAATGCAAACAAACTGTTGTCGTCTCATGTGCATTAACTTTGTACTATTCTTCAAACTGGCTCAGACGAAATATTATGAAAAGAAACACATTTGATATTTGATTGAATTAAAAAGATCGACAAAATACGATAGTTATACAAATAGTAAAAGCAAAACATACTAGTAAATAAGAAATTGAAAGGATTTATAATCTTTAATCTGTGGCGACTTTTCCTGAAATAAAAAAAAAGTTTGTGTCCTTTCAAATTGTACTTAAAATATTATCGTACAAACATATTGTGTACAAACGTCTGTTAATCTTTCTTGTTATAGCTTCTCACTGGCTCCCCAACCCATTATATAATTATATAATAAGGGATAAAGAAACAGTGTTCAATTCAGAACTACAACAACGATATAATACAAAAGGAACCTCATTTCTTAATATATATTATTGCATAAATTTATTTTCTTGCCAACACATTTATTGGATTAAATTCATATTAACATATCCCATCAAATGCTCAGATTGATACATGAGAGAGTACAGATATCCAAATGAAACTATCCAAGGAGCAAAATATTATACCATTACTCCAATATAATCGAAACAAAAAAAAACTTTTGATGTAATGCAATCCACAACTGAATCGTAATAGTAACTAAACTTCAGCTTTGATAAGATCATATGTAGCAAGTTAAGCAATAAAGGCAACAGTACTATACCGCTGTTCAAAACTCATAAATCCATGGACAAAAATCAAAATCGGGGTAACAAACTAAAACCGAGGGAAACGCATATAGCGTTTATGCGCCTATATCATTTAAAGAGTGTCTCTAAATTTTATCGCATGACTCTGAAAAATGTGTACATTTTTGCAAGCTCTGACGTATTATTTCTTGTTTTTATGCAAATGATTAGGATTAACAGTAATTCTTTTGTAGAGAACTGTAACCGTCAACGGAGATTTGACGGTCGCAAATTACCTTGACCGGGCACTTGTATGTGTCAATTATTCACCTACAGTACTGATTTTTAAACTTACAGCCTAACTTAAACGGTTGTTTTATATACAAGATAGCGGATGTAGTCGAGTGGTCTAGAGCGTTATGAGGCTCAGCGATTGGTTCTGTTGTAAATCAAAGGTGTGAGTTCGAATCCCGCTGAGGGACTTACAAAAAAAATTGTCAGCAGAAAAATCTAATTCTAACACTGTTGGTGTAATTTTCAGACTTATATATATACAACTTGTCTGAACATCATCAGCCCAACAATGATCTGTAAATTTAATTTCGCAATTATTTTTTGTTCTTCCCCCGCAGGGATTCATACTCATGCTAGTGAGATATTGTGACACCAAATCGCCTGCACAGTATCCAACGCACTCTACCACCTCGGCTTCAAAACAATGCTTTCGGTGGCCGGGTGTTACCTTTCCTCGTCAGTTTATATCTAGCGTAATACAGTTCATGATATATACATGTGGTCTAGCGGGACGGCTTCAGTGCAGGCGATTTGGTGTCACGATATCACAGTAGCATGGGTTCGAATCCCGGCGAGGGAAGAACCAAAAATTTGCGAAAGCAAATTTACAGATCTAACATTGTTGGGTTGATGTTTAGACGAGTTGTATATACATTATGTACACAGCCATGTATCACCATCATTGGTGGCGATCCGATGGATACATCTGTTGTAGGGTTGTCACTAACTCAGACGTACTTATGAATATAATTATTTTCTGTGACTGTATTTGAATAGATTTTCTCATAACAACAGTTTTCTTTTCTAGACCATCGTACATAAGTAAAACTATATGCTTTGAAACACGTGTGTAACTGAAACGACTTTGAAGTACCCACTCAAATCAATGATCTACATGAAAGTTAAATGATAAAGTTATAAATCAGAGACCTTTCTTGCTTTTGGACATTTTTCGTCATAACAACAATTTTCTTTTCTGCACTATCATTAAAAGAAGGAGAGGAAGCGTAAAAATTTTGCTTCAAACAAGTGCGTCGTAAAGTTGTCAATAAATCCCTTTTGTGACATGTGACAGAAGCCATTTAATCATATCATTTTGTCACATCATACAATCAACACCTTTATTAATTCGTCCTTTGATGTCAATAGCTATGAATGCAATCAGTTGATTATTGATTTTCTGTCAAAATCTTAACGAGTTCAAGGTGAATTCCGAGTATTGTCTGATCAGAAAAGTCAGAGAAACCCGAAAAAAGTAAATAAACAAGATGGCTGAATTAAATCGTTATATATATTTCTTTCGCCAAATTCTTTCGCCAATGATGAATTTTAATCGCCACAATTATTATTTTTTCGCAAATTCGACCGCCAGCGGAAACCCTGGTTGTCACTGACTCGGACGTTCTTATGAATATAATTATTTTCTGTGACTGTATCTTGCATTAATTTGTAGGATCCTTTACTATAGATAATTTAGCTGATCTGTAACAATAACATCTTCATGCCTTATATATCATGTACTGTAGTACGCCGCTAGATCACAACTGACTTGGAAAGGTAACACATGCCCATCGAAAGCTCTTTTTTTGAGAGCCCAGGTGGTCGTGTGGTCTAGCGGGACGGCTTCAGTGCAGGCGATTTGGTGTCACGATATCACAGTAGCATGGGTTCGAATCCCGGCGAGGGAAGAACCAAAAATTTGCGAAAGCAAATTTACAGATCTAACATTGTTGGGTTGATGTTTAGACGAGTTGTATATACATTATGTACACAGCCATGTATCACCATCATTGATGGCGATCCGATGGATACATCTATTGTAGGGTTATAATAATAATAATAATAATAATAATAATAATAGCTTTATTTAAAGAGAGTAACTTATTTGGATTAAACCAATTTTCAATAAGGCTCTCTATAATATACATACAATGTTAACAATATGAATAAAACATAATTAATCTACTATTACACACATGTTAAGAATAGATGTATAGAAAGTAATATAACAACAACAACAACAAAAACACCTATGGTATACATTGTGGCTTAACTTAAAAATTTAACACTTTTCAAAATAAAATGACTTGTAAGAGTTTTTAAATGTAGATCTACTTTTTGATTTTTTAATTTAACTGGACAATGAATTACACACTTTTGGACCACTAAAAGAAAAACTTGATTTGTATAATTCTGTATTTGATTTAGGGACAATAAAATTATCCGATGATGAAAGTCGAGTATTGTATGATTGTTTACTACTTGTAGGCACAATAAGACTTGATAAATATTTTGGTGCCAGTTGGTGTTTTGATTTAAACATTAATAATGATTTGTGGTAAGATATTCTCTTAGTAACAGGAATAATTTTAGATTCCTTAAATAGTTCACTGGATGGTTTATGAATATTGTGTTCGTTTAAAATAATTCTAGCTGCCCTTTTTTGCAATTTTAGTAAACTGTCAACTAAAAACTTGTTACAGTTGTGGATTGTGGGTTGTCACTCACTCAGACGTACTTATGAATATAATTATTTTCTGTGACTGTATCTTACATTAATTTGTAGAATCCTTTACTATAGATAATTTAGCTGATCTGTAACAATAACATCTTCATGCCTTATATATCATGTACTGTAGTACGCAGCTAGATTAAAACTGACGTGGAAAGGTTACACATGCCCATCGAAAGCTCTTTTTTTGAGAGCCCAGGTGGTCGTGTGGTCTAGCGGGACGGCTGCAGTGCAGGCGATTTGGTGTCACGATATCACAGTAGCATGGGTTCGAATCCCGGCGAGGGAAGAACCAAAAATTTGCGAAAGCAAATTTTCAGATCTCACATTGTTGGGTTGATGTTTAGACGAGTTGTATATATATTTATATATATATATAAACTCGTCTAAACATCAACCCAACAATATTAGATCTGTAAATTTACTTTCGCAAATTATTTGTTCTTCTCTCGCAGAGATTCGAACTCATGCTACTGAGATATCGTGACACGGAATCGCCTGCATTGACGCGCTACATCACTCGACCACCATGGCTTCACAAAAATAAAAAATTTTGGAGGTCGGGTGTCACCCGTCAGTTTTAATCTAGCATCGTACTACAGTACATGATATATGAGGCATGAAGATGGTATTGTTACAGATTAGCTGAATTATCTATTGGAAAGGATCCTACAAATTAATGTAAGATACAATAAATATATTTACAAGTACGTCTGAACCAATGACAACTCTCTCTATGTATATTGACACATGAAAAGTATTGAGTTAAATTGCTGCCAAATAAAAATTCATTGTGTATTTAAAAAAGATAACATAACAAATACACACGCTTAACACACATGTCGTAAATCTTTATCTAGATTCGACTTACTTGACAAGGTAATACAACGACTATAGAAGGTATATATTTGTTATAGCGAATGTGGTCGAGTGATATAGAGCGCTGGGCAAGCAGTTAAGCGATTAGTATGTCAAATGTTGGATTTCAAATCTCATTGAGGGATACAAATTTGTCAACATAAAATCTAACTCTCATACTTTTGGGTTAAATTTTCAGATTTAAAATCGGGACAGAATTCCAACTTATGCTACTGAGATATCGTGACAACAAGTTGACTTGCACTGTGCCCGACGCGCTAGACCACTCGACCGCCTATACTCTACTATAATAAAGCCTTCGGTAGCCGCGGATAGATTTTTAAGTTAACATGACGGAATGAAATACATCAAAATTTTCTTACCTTGAAACGAGAAATATCAAAACGCCTATTCCTAAAGCTACTATTAGAACTGCAATTACTGACGTTATAACGCTTTTTGTGGTACCAAAGTGTGTATCTAAATTTGAAACAAATGTTATTACTATTTTTAGAATGTATAAGATAGGCTTTATAAAACTTTAACGTTTATTGCAAGTTTGTAAATAACCTTTCAGGAACTCTTTGAAAACTGTTTGCAGTTAGCGGCAAACCTCCTGCAAAATTGCATTATTTTGCTGCAAGCATGTGTCAAGTTTTCAGAACTTTTTATGTTTGCAGTAAGATAGCAGGAAAAATAGAATAATTTTTTATAAGGGATGTTCGCCGCTAGATTGTATTATCTTTGACAATTCTATGTGTTTGGAAGAGCATTGCCAAAATTACATCAAATGGCTGAGCATGCCTTTTTGTAATTTTCGATGACGATATACATTCAACTAGCTGTATGAATGCATATTATACTGCAATCAGCTATTTTACTATACAGATGGAGCTATACGTATAAACGTTGGTTTTATACGTCAATGACATCAACTTACCTATTAGCTCCGCTTACTTACCGGAACTACTGTATTTCATCAACCACGTCACGTCACAACCATGACAACGTGTAGTAACAATGGTTAAACTTTTATGTATTTAAACTTGTTATGTCTTCAAATTGGTAATTTATATACCATGTTTTTCAAATGCTGTTTATTAAGTTCCTTTTCCCTTTCTTATTCCTTAAAATTTCAATGTCTTACCGCCTGGACTATGCTCATAGGGAAATACCCCAAAATGGTACCCCAAGAGGGAAATTCAAAACACTTTTTTTTAACAATATTTATTACATTTTTTTTATATTTTTTACCGATTTCAGTTTAGAAACAAAATACGTATAGTGTCTTGAAGTATGAAATATATTTGTATTCGGCACGAAACGGGAAAATGCTTGGTAGAACCTCGCATTTTCCCCGTTTCTAAGCCTCATACAAATAAATTTCATATTTCAAGACACTATACGTATATTGTTTGAAAATAAGTTTCAAATCTATAAACTTTTTTATCTTTAACTATTTATATGCACGCAATTCATTTGAGCATGCACGTACTTAAACACTTAAAGTCATATGAAACGAGCGACGTGTGAACAATAATGTTTATTCAATTCTTAAACCAACGCATGTATATATCATAAACTTAGTCTGTGGTTCACGATTTTATCATTTCCACGGGTAGTAAGGTCGTCATATCGAGGAGCGTTTAGTACAGTGATTTTGTCATAGTTTGGATAAGTCTGACATGGTTAATTTATGTTGCTTCCCTAAACTATTGCCTCAGTTCCATTCACACAAACAGATAAAAAGCAAATAAGATGCTTGAATCTGTATTAGAGGTCAAACGATCTATATTGGAATTGTTGTTTCACGAAATTAACGCAGAATAAGCAAGATATCGAAATTGCTATGGTTTGGTTAAGCGATTGACATGGTTCGGTTAAGAGTCTAGAAATTCGTGATGGTTTTGGTGAAGATTGTCATGGTTTAGATCGAAATGAATATATATGTGTTTGGCTTTAATACTGAAAATTTGATTGAAGGCGCCTGTTATTGAACTAAGTTACACTATATATTAACTGCCTGAGAAGAAAAAAAGCCTGTTTTACCAGACATAGTAGGTGTAATCGTCTAAACGTAAATTAAACATGGCATGTTACTTTTCGTAAGTTTTCTACAATACAAATTTAAAAGTCCCTGCTCTTTTAAACTAGCTTTCTATATAATTTTACAACAACAAAAAAAGCGTTGCTTCAGTTTCACATATACTCTTTTCTCCATATGTCTATGCTTGACTCTGCCGGGGATATCATGAGCGGCATCACTAGTCAAATAGCTCAATATTTCTACTCAAAAGTGGCAGCCAGTCAAAAATCTATTCTTGATTTTCATTTTCTTTTCTAGAAAACTATACATTTGTTGGTTTTTTTTCTTTATTTTAAATTTTGAACCAGTATGATGAATAAAAGGAGATGTGGGATTTGATTTTGTAAATATTGCCGGTATATTTAACGACCATTCTGTTAAAGAACAAATTCCTGGTTATTTCGACAATACTCAGCTACCTCTTATTTGTTATATTTACAAGAAATCTACCCGGAAATTTGTGTTTAATTATAGTCGATTGTGTAAAGATGTTAATATCAGTGAAAATACACCTACTTCATGTAATTGCAGTAATTCCGCATATATTTATGGACCCATTTCCCATGTTATAACAGGAGATCTTAACATCGTTCAAGACCGAGAGTTAAAATCATTCCTCAGTAAAGGACCTAAATATCGTCCCCCGTCAATTATTAATTGGAATGAGTGTAGTAATATCATCCACGACTCACTCCATACTTACTGTATGAAATGGATAAAACGGGAAAAAGCTGACAAAAAATCTGTGGACTCTTTTTTTAATTCAGTAATGAAGATAGTTGATATACGTATTCAACATTTTAAAGAACATTTTACTATTAACAATAACCACAATAAACCTATTTCTCGTATCAAACATAAACTAAAAGAACTAGCCACGGAATTTGTTTTTGTCCCGGCCGATAAAGCTGCTAATAATATTATTATTGTTTGACGTAAATTTTACATTGAGGTTCTGAAAAAGGAAATCACCAATTCACCAACATTCCAATTGACTCCATTTTCAGAAATTGAAATCTGTAACAAACATAAACTTTTAGCAACCGCTTTACAAGCAGAGCCAAATACAATGAAAGTCCCAACTATGTATTGGCTTCCAAAGCTACACAAAACCCCTTACAAATATAGATTTATTTCGTCTTCAAGCCATTGTTCAACTACTAAATTGTCTATTCTTCTTACCAGCACACTTGGTACAATTAAAAACCTTATAATAAATTGTTCAAATAAGGCCTTCGAAAATAGTGGAATAAATTACTTTTGGAGTGTCAAGAACTCGTTGGAAGTACTTGATAAATTGCATGCTCATATTGGTGATTTTGAATCTGTTCAAAGTTTTGATTTTTCTACCCTGTATACCACATTGCCTCACATTCTCATTAAGAAAAAAATCACACACCTAATTAAATAAGCATTCAAAAAATCAGAATGAGAATATATATACGTTCAAACTCTTTTAGGTCATTTTTTAGTAGCAATAAACAAAAAAACTATGTTAATTGGACATGCTTTGATACTATATATGCCCTTGAATTTTTACTAGATAACATTTTTGTTCGCTTTGGGGATTCCGTATATCGTCAGATTATCGGAATTCCAATGGGTACTAACTGTGCACCACTTATTGCGGACCTCTTTTTGTATTGTTATGAGTTACAATTTATGACAAAAATAAGCAAAGACCCATCAAAACAACATCTGATAAACAAATTTAATAATACTTTTAGATATTTGGATGATATTTTGGCTCTCAATAATGACGACTTCAGTATGTATATTAATGAAATTTATCCTGCTGAACTTACTTTAAATAAAGCTAATACTAATAATGACCACTGCCCTTTCCTCGATCTTGATATCTATATCACTAACGGAAAGCTGAATACTAAAATTTATGATAAAGGGGATGATTTTTCATTTCCTATCGTTAATTATCCGTTTTTAGATGGTGACGTTCCCTTGTCACCATCTTACGGTGTTTATATATCTCAACTTGTACGATTCGCTCGTGTTTGTAACAATGTTTTAGATTTTAACGAGAGAAATTTATGTATTACTGAAAAATTATTACACCAGGGTTTTCGATATCACAAACTAATTACTAAATTTTATCATCGGTATAAAGACATCATTCGTAAATATAGCTCAACATGCAGACTTTTTATACGTTCAGGTATTTCACATCCAATTTTTTATGGAAATATTCTTTATAAAGCACAAAGGTGTCAGTACTCACCTAAGAAACTTACAAAACCTTTAAATAGACTGATTAAGAAGGGATATAATTACAATACTGTTGTCAAGTCATTAAAGATTGCATATTTTGGCGTGAATATTGAGTCACTGATAAGGTCTTTGCGTCGGAACTAAAGACATTTATTCTAAAAACAGTTGTTGGCATGACACGGGTTATGTTCTTCTCATATATGTTATGATGGTATGATACTAAACCCCTAACGGGAAGGATTGTGCCTGATGTTCATATGGTGAAATCATAATCTTTCAGTCAGTTTAATTGAAGTCTGGAGCTGGCATGTCAGTTAACTGCTAGTAGTCTGTTGTTATTTATGTATTATTGTCATTTTGTTTATTTTCTTTGGTTACATCTTCTGACATCAGACTCGGACTTCTCTTGAACTGAATTTTAATGTGCGTATTGTTATGCGTTTATTTTTCTACATTGGTTAGAGGTATAGGGGGAGGGTTGAGATCTCACAAACATGTTTAACCCCGCCGCATTTTTGCGACTGTCCCAAGTCAGGAGCCTCTGGCCTTTGTTAGTCTTGTATTATTTTTATATTAGTTTCTTGTGTACAATTTGGAAATTAGTATGGCGTTCATTATCACTGAACTAGTATATATTTGTTTAGGGGCCAGCTGAAGGACGCCTCCGGGTGCGGGAATTTCTCGCTACATTGAAGACCTGTTGGTGACCTTCTGCTGTTGTTTTTTATTTGGTCGGGTTGTTGTCTCTTTGACACATTCACCATTTCTATTCTCAATTTTATTATAGGTCCATGGTACAGTAACCCAACTACAAAATAACCAAAAGATATTAAGAGGACTTTATAAGTCTTCAATCATTTACGAAACCGAATAGTTACGCGTGACATGGACAACAGTTTTAAAACTTAAAATCCTATACATTGAATTTTGTCGGAGCCTTTTATATCTTGCAAAGAAATATGGTTTTGCCTTATTGTTAAATGTTGAAGGCCTCTTGATGACAGATAGTTGCTAAAATCTACGTCATTTGATCTCAGGTGGATAGTTATCGCATTTGCAATCATATTGCATCTACTTATAACATATTACTACATTGTATGTGCGTTTTCATATCCTTTTGTGTTTCAAAGGAACGATTTTTGTTAATTTTGATAGTAACTCATCATTATAGACGACAAGAATTACATAACTAAACCATGTCGAACATGAACTTAACCATTACACGAATGAACCAAACCATGACACAGATATTTCAGTAATTTTGAATTTATTGCAAAAGTAGGTATGTTTCAGAATAATTGACCGCAGTGTTATATCACGAAGATATATGTGATGTAACAGACTGTAAGAAAATAACTTTTTTTATGCACGATAAACCAATTAGCAAGTTTTAAGTTTTGACATACGCAAGCTTTTTTCTGTGTTAAATCATTAACCATATGATACAACTTATGGTGTATTAACATATTTACTTTATACAAAGGTACTTACCAGCTTGAATTAATGATCAGAAGTTCCGTTTACAAAATATCTCAATGTTTACATTTTTGCATTGATTGTCATCAAAAAGACTTAACACCGTCATGTCAAACTTATCCAAACTATGACAAAGTCACTGTACTAAACGCTCCTCGATATGACGACCTTACTACCCGTGATTTCTTGCACAAAACTCGTATAATCGTCAATTGCTTTTGTCTCTCTCTCTTATGATTTAACAAATATGACAGCTTAGTAATTGCCTTGTTTTGAAGCCGTAGTTTACCGATCGTCACCTTATAGTAAACAATAAGATGCATGGATATTGAGCACGTGTATAACATGTACAATCAGATAATAGTTTATTTCAATGACAGATCCATGAGTATTGCGATTATCGAATGTTTACGAGGAGGATCATGCTTAGGTCACTTGCATACGGAAAATATTTCGGCGAATTGCTTTCTGGAAGCAAGCAATTAAAAAAAAGTATAAACTACTATTGAATGTGGACAATTCATTAAAAAATGTATATGTGTATATAAGTTTCATAATGAAATCTATCCATTTAGTTATAAAAAAAACCTATGCATCATTTTTTTTTATTTTCGGTTTCGTATGACATATAAATTAATTATGAAAAGGTATTTACTGATGCTATGTGAGTTTTTTTCAACTAAGAATTTGAATTATCGATTGTTTGTATGTAACCTAACATTTTCAAGAATTTACTGTTTTATATAGATAATGTGGTGTGTACATAACTTGACATTATTTAATCATATAAAAAAGGGACGAAAGATACCAAAGGGACAGTCAAATTCATAAATCTAAAACAAACTGACAAAGCCATGGCTAAAAATGAAAAAGACAAACAGAAAAACAGAAAAACAATAGTACACATGACACAACATAGAAAACTAAAGAATAAACAACACGAACCCCACCAAAAACTAGGAGTGATCTCAGTTGCTCCAGAAGGGTAAGCATATAACATATGTAGCTCCTACAAGTTTGCATACAAGTCATAAAAGTCAGAGGTTTGGCTAACTTTAAAACCATGTATAATAAATAAATTTTTTTACAAAACAAATGCCTGTACCAAGTAAGAAATATCACAGTTATAACCCATTCATTTGATGTGTTTGAGCTTTTGTTGGTTTTTTTTTCATTTGGTCACGGACTTTCTTTTTATTATTTTTCCTCGGAGTTCAGTATTTTTGTCATTTTACTTTTTGCAGTAAACACACAAGAGAAAAATTAACTTGAATACAAATAGTTCTTGCAGGATTGCAGAAAACACGCAGTAGCTCTGCAGTAAACACTCATTTGCATGGTGAATTGTTTTCAGCAGACCTGTAGCTCATTTGCAGCAAATATGCCACAAATACAGACTCTGAGTACGCTGAAAGTCTACAGCAAGTTCGCCCCAAATTTGCAGCAAATATTTTCAGGAAGTTGGTTTTTTTTCATTGGAGGATCAACCATACAACTTTCTGTATATTTTAAAGTGATAAATGCATTATTTTGATTGGAAAGATGTTGTCAACAAAAATCAAATAGTTACTGTTATTTTATCTGCGGCTTGATAAATTAGTGTTAGCTAGTACATTAAAAACAGTCAAGGATTTGCATTCTACCTACCATTAATTTTAATCATTTCCTCACAACCGGTGGCCTTATTACACCTAAAAGCAGGAAAACAATGATGTTAATTTTAGCACAAAATAAGACGATAAGGTTGTCCCCGAAAGATTATATAGAAATATGCATTGTTGGAATTTTTATTTTCTACAATTCTGAAAAAGAAAATTTCCATTTTAGGTTCAAAACTATATACAGGTAGGTATATTTGGTATTCATTTTGTTTACCTTTCTATACGTCCATCAGATAATTGTCTTTTAGAAACATAAAATTGAGAATGGAAATGGGGAATATGTCAAAGAAACAACATCCCGACCATAGAAAAAAACAACAGCAGAAGGTCACCAACAGGTCTTCCATGAAGCAAAAAATAGCACCCGGAGGCGTCCTTCAGCTGGCTCCGAAACAAATATATACTTGTTCAGTGATAAGGAACGTCATACTTAACTCCAAAGTGTACACAAGAAACTAAAATTAATATAATACAAGACTAACAAAGGCCAGAGGCTCCTGGCTTGGGACAGTCGCAAAAATGCAGCGGGGTTAAAGATGTTTATGAGATCTCAACCCTCCCCTATACCTCTAGCCAATGTAGAAAAGTAAACGCATAACAATGCGCACATTAAAATTCAGGAGAAGTCCGAGTCTGATGTCAGAAGATGTTACAATAGTAAATAAACAAAATGACAATAATACTATATGAAAATGATTACTTCCCAATTATTTTTTTTCTTATTTGCAATTAGGAAAATGCGTTAAACCAAATCATGACAAATACCTACGTTTCATTGTAAAAGCAGTTACATTTGCCCATACATCTAAAACCGTAATAATTCAAGCCACACTTTGCCATACAGTTTACACCATACGTTCCATTAGGGCAATCTGATTAAATTTAAAATAAAAAAAATAAAAAAACAATTAATGTTTAAAATGAGTAATCTCTAAAATAATCAGTTGCAGTAATGATCAGTTATAACTTCAATTGATTAAGACACCTCAACAATCCCTCATGTAAAGTTGACCTCTATTGAATTTGACATTTTTAAAAATCCTGTTTGTTCAATGAGGGAGTTGAGGTCCAATACACCAGTGTCTTGCAATGGTTTGGTTTCGAGAGCTCCGGATGAAGACAAAATCATGTAGTATGCTTCGGACGAACGAATAAAATATTGTTATTGTAAATCTCATAGCAACCTTAAGAACAGATTATGGAAAAAATAACTTTACCCTAGATAGTATTAGACAGCTGTTACCAGCAACAATTTTGAACAAAATTTCAAAAAGTTGTGCCAAAAACGGCTGAGGTTATCTTTTCCTGGGATGAGAAAATCCGTAGTTTTTCGAAAAATTCAAAGTTTTAAATGATATGCTGTTCAATCAGGTTAAACCAGGTATAAAACATTCCCGGGCAAAACTTTTAGAATGGATACATGCGAAATCATTGATGACTTCTTTTATACATGTAATAAATAAAAGCATAAGTGCTTCTCAAACTGTAAAACACTTAAGATAATATAATTAAGTTAATATCCTAATTTGTTATATTACACAGCACAAGCTTGTCTTTTAACAAATAAACATTATTTGGATTAGGAATTAAATAAAACAAAGAAAAAACCGGAACCCGGATATACTGAATAATCTTTTCTCATATAATTGCCTCTAACTTTCACAAATGTTTCACATCACGTCATATAAGGACTATTCTACCCTAAAACTGATATGGACAGTACCTTATGATTGACCTTGACATTTCAGCCGTTCCAGTACCTTAAAACCTTATAATTGATATGCTTACGAAAATGGTTTATTTATATACATGTACTTCCGAGTAGATTTATTATATATAATTTATGAGGACAGGTATAATCGACTTACCTCAGCCACTTTATAATCATCTTGATCAAGGAATGCCTTCGTAAAATGCGACTAATAATATTGTCAAATTAAAGAATTTTATCAAAGTAAACGATACATACGTCTTGTATGCCAAATTATAAACCTTATATCTTTGCGACATTTGTAAAGCAACTTAGTCGATGCAGTATGAGTGCAAAAAAGACAACTTTCCATCATAGTCACAATTAGTGAATGTAAACCATTATAGGTCAAAGTACGGCCTTCAACACACACGGACATAACAAACGAATAGGGATATATATTCCCCCTATGATGGAGCCGAAGGAAAAGGAAAACTTATCATAGGAAATGATAAAAGAAAAACGAATCTTTTGTTGTAAATAGTATGAAGTTTCCCTTTAGAAAGGTCTAAATCTAGTAAAGTACAACTCCTGTCTATGTTAGATGTATTTGAAGTAAGTTCCTTTGGGTAAAGTTTTGTAGTATAAACTATTTAGAGAACTCTGGATTATTTAACAATTTACATTCAATATCAGGTATACGGTAATTTTATTGAACGTAGTATTTATGAATAGTAACAGGATAATAATTAAGTACGCTAGACGTGCGTTTCGTCTACATAAGACTCATGAAATGTTGGAATACTAAAATAAAACACACATTGTCTTCCTGGCATAGATTACCTAAGTGGCCCGAGAACACAGTTATTTTGTAGTGCATTTCTTTTAAACAATAAATTAAAATTTAAAAAATCGCACCTGCTCTTTCTCAAAAAGGTTTTTACAGTGTAGTGTACTACCAGTGAGACAAATAATATCAAAATTATAGAAACTTCTACCAGCTCTAACTCAAAATATTGACAATTCTGTGTTAAGGGGTTGTAAAATTCAGTTTGACAGCTTCAGACGTGATAAAATTTGACCTTTTGGAACTGGACCAAATCACTACTTAACATAAAGATTCAGCACCCAAATATTTTAAACATGTAATTACATCCCCCTACTTAATATTTCATGCATTTAATATCAAGAAATAACTCGGGAAAGTGTATCAAATAAAACATGCAAGTTATACACTGTTTACACTAGGGACTATATTCGTGTTTTGAATGTTTTACATCTTTGTACTTGATTCGGAACTTTTATTCGAGAATCACGCATCATTCTTATGACGTGGAAACGCGTGTCATGTTTAACGCGTCATATCTTGTATAAATTTATAGACTTTTACTCATGGCATCTTATCCGTATTATTATTGCTATTCTGTTGTTTTATCATGTTACATTTTATTTTATTGTGAAAAGATATTTACCAATGCACTCTTGAGCGTTAGGATGTAGTTTATAGTTTTGACAGCATTTCAGCTCCCAAGTTGTACCGACGTCGTCGCTATAAAATAATTTCAAAAAGCAATCGATTATATTATTTACTTATAAACAATACCATGTGCAATCCGTACTACAAACAAAACGTTTTGAGTAGTTACCTTTCCGCACAAGTTCGATAACTCTGAATCTATTTCAGGTATACATGAATGAAAGTTTATATCGAAAAATTCGAACACATGTATATAAAAAATAAAGAGAAGCCGACATATTACAAATAGAGCACATTTTTTCATTTACTTTACTATCATTAGTAAACAAATTTTAAAGTAAAACGTCATTATCCAGTAAGGTAAATTTAGTAATGTTTATACAGTTCGCTTGCAGTCAACTAATAGCTGCTGACCAGTCTATATATATGTTTCTTAAGAAGCTGGTATTTACCTGTAAACAACAACATACTGAAATCTTTTAAAAGTCTAAAACGTATTGAATTCCTAGATAAAATAATAATTATCCGATTTTTTTATCTATTCAGATGACGGTGAGATCAAAATGACCGTTTAAGATTTAAATGTATTTTCAAATGTATCAATTCATATGAAATAAAACATTTCCGTGCCCACATAACGCTATTCCATAATTATACTTAAGTTAAGATTTTTTGAGAGCACACGTTTGAAAATTAAACATAAGAGGGCCTTGTTGATTGATAAAACACCTTCTAGCAATAGGAAATAATGCTTCCACTGAGAGATTTACAATCTAGTAAAAGAATATTCAATGGTTTGATTTAATTTGAAACAGTTTTGAACACAAAATTTCATCTATAATCAGCAAATGGAAAATTTAAAATATGATGTGTATATGTCATCAAACCATTGGTTTTTTTAATCAACTTACTGTAGAACACGACAAACTCCAGTATCATTATCTTTGAGACTGAGGGAAAACTGCACAATACATACAATATAACAAAAGAACATCAATCCGTTCTGTAACTTCAACATGGCTAGATTTTTTTCTGATTCGAAAATAAATAATCATTTCCCTGATTATGTATTAATAATTTATTTCCTGTACAAACTTTACAAGGAAATGTGTTTAGCAAATGTTTTCCGATAACTTCAAGTTCAAATTTAACCAATAACCTTAATGTTAACCTCTGAAAGTTCCCTAAACTTATTTAGCTGAAAACAAACTGTCAGGGTGCCAAGGAGCATGCTGCAACCACATCTCTATCGAGGCATTCCAAATAAATTGTGTAGTAAAATGAATAGCAAAATGGTTTTTTAAACTGAGTTTTATCATTTGCATTGCTTTGTTTAATTATTCCACAAGGGGCAAGATGTATAGGGGGAGGGTTGAGATCTCACAAAACATGACTAACGCCGCCGCATTTATGCTGCAACCTTCATAAAGTCAGGAACCTTTGTTTGCCTTGTGCGTTTTTTTCTCTCTCAATTATATGTTATAGAAACGTTCTTGTGGCGTCTTTTTCGCCGAACTAGTATATGGCTTTGAAAAGGGACAAGCTAAAAGCCTACATACGGGTGTATAAATTTTCGCTGCGTTGATGAACGATTGGTGCCCTTCAGCTGCTAACCGTAGTCGGTTTGTTGTCTCTTCAAAACATTCACCATTTCAATTCTTTTTTCTTTTGTCCTTTGATCTTTTTGATGTTCTACCGACTTTAATATGGGTGAATAGTCACCTGCAAAATATTTACCAAATACTTTTTAAGCTAAACTTATCTATCTTGTAAGGTGATTTTTGAATATCATAAAGCCATGTAATTTTCCGTCTATTGTTAGAGTAATCGATTTCCCTAGTTTTGGTATGACGAAACGTATATACAAAAATGTCTCAATCGTCAAGATAGTAGTTCTTTATACTGTCCTAGAACCGTTCTCATGACAGATTCTGGCAGATTTGATGAGATATTAAAAGTGATCTCCACTGTACTTCTACATGTACTGCTGACCTTGCTCTAATATTCAATCTGCCTAAAGTAACGATCTATGATTTTTTTTTTAGAAAGGATCATAGCGTACTAATCTCTGCACCATCAATGCCAATATAAGTATGAATTAAATTAAATCTGTTTCTGATAAAATGTGTGATCATATGTTGTCTCAATATTTTCGATATTTAGTAATATAAAAGGTATGATTGATAATAAGACAACTATCATCATAATTCAAATGAATTATATATGAGAAAGTATAGTCCAGGCAACCAAACAAGCTTCAACAATGAGAAAGAAGGTGGAAGCCGTCATGATTTATGACATTTGGGTCAACAAAAATTCCTGGAGAGGATTAGTAATGAACGTACTATATTTCTCAAGTCTGATTACAATTGGTTCATTACATGACTTCTAACTATGATTTCGTTAAACCATATATTTTCCGCAATGGTGGCATCATAATATGTGTGTCATCTGTCAACCATGATTCTTTAAATAATGCTAATATAAAAAAAGAAGATGTGGTATGATTGCCAATGAGACAACTATCCACAAAAGACCAAAATGACACAAAAATTTACAACTATAGGTCACCGTACGGCCTTTATCAATGAGCAAAGCCCATACCGCATAGTCAGCTATGGTCAGCTAAATATATCATTTCATACAGTTTGGTAGTAATGAGGCCTTTCAATTATTGTTCTATGAAATATAATCTTGTACAATAAGTGATGGTGCTTATCTTATAATAGACGGGAAGCGAAAATAAACCACCCCAAAACTCTATAGATACAAGTAAACCAGTTATATGGGAAAATCAATATATTAAGAATAAAAACAAAAGTTTATCTTCAAAGCATTGGATATAAGAAGGTATATTTTTTATCAATGACATAATTGACGGTAAAGGTGAAAATTCTCAAAATATCTAGATAAACTAAAACAGGAACAAAATTGGAAAGCAGAGACCTATACTTTACAAAACGCTCTACCCAAATTTTGAAAAGAAAAAAATAAAGTGTTAAACATCAACAAGCATATATAAGCCTTTCAAAAAGGCCTAGACGACTCTTAGCTGATGAAAATGGAAAGTGCTCTCGCTTTGTAGATTAATTCAATTACTAGACTAGCCACGTGCATCAATCAACAAATTTTACCACACATGTGAGGTAACACGTTATGGAGTTATAGATTATCGTTGGTTATCTCAACGAGATTGATTTTCTCGATTGAGCTGGTACAGCGAAAGTGAGAAAAGCAATCGAGTTGAGATGACCAATGATAATCTGTTTATCGTAATTTTACCTATGACGACGTTGTCAATTTCAATGTCAATTTCGTTAGCAACGCCACGTGGTCTCCTTAGTTTCTAGCGATAATTTTTCCATCTCAAGCGAGAATCATGATATGAAAATTATCACAAAAAAAGATCTTTTTTTGTGATAATTTTCATATCATGCTTCTCGCTTGAGATGGAAAAATTATCGCTAGAAACTAAGGAGACCACGTGGCGTTGCTAACGAAATTGACATTGAAATTGACAACGTCGTCATAGGTAAAATTACGATAAACAGATTATCATTGGTCATCTCAACTCGATTGCTTTTCTCACTTTCGCTGTACCAGCTCAATCGAGAAAATCAATCTCGTTGAAATAACCAACGATAATCTATAAATATCGGTTCATGTTGTTGTTTAGGAAACTCCATGCAGAAGATTCGACTAATTATAGATAAAAGTTACCTGTGTACCAATATCACAATGATTATGGCCAGTTAAAATCTAATTGCTAAAATAGAGAGGACAAATCCGATACTCTACGGAATTGAAGGACATTTACTAGGTTTGGAGTGGCCTAACCAATCAATAAACTTGGATTATTCAAGTCTCGTAATATCTTCCAATCAGTTAACAAGAAAAATTCACGCAATAATTGTGCATTGTTCAATTCTTAATATCGACTAACTAAACTTTATATTCAATCAGATATAAAGATGTACTGCCATTGATTGTAATATAAACCGGACAAAATACTTTTTTTTGGTACAAAAACATTTCATACGTATTCAGACCGAATGGGTTTTTTTTTAAAGTGGGGGTTTCATGAACTCGTTTACTTGTTCCATTATTTAAGTTGCCATTTGATGTTTAATGGTTATTTTTTTTTTATCTTTTAATTACTCATTTTATGTCCCCAGTATTTCTGAGTATTTGCTCTCAGGAACAGAACCATAAATAATGCACTCAACTCTTAGTTTCATCACTAACTCTGAATTAAAATGACAGTTAACGTTGTTATTCATTCGTTTGATACGTTTGATTTGCCATTGGACAAATGACTTTCCGTTTTGATTTTCGTAGGAGTTCAATATTTTTGTTTAACTATTACCCTTTAATTGATAAATCTTGTCTGTCCATTTTGTAGACAATCTCAGGTGATATATATTTTCACTCAATTCAATTCCCATATTTATATGAATAAAGTAACTTTTCCGTTTTAAATTTTGGTGGTGCATTATCAATTTTTGTCTTATACTCGTGACCGGATTCGGCAATGTCCCATAAAACTTTAGAAGTTTACCGAATCTGAATCATCACCATCACCATCATCAATCATCATCTAAATTTTACACATAATGTTGTTACGACCGAAAATAATTTTGTCACGACCGAAAATAATTTGTTCACGGCCGCATATACGGTTTTCTTGTTCGCAAATAATGTTGTCAAGACTATATAATAATTATGTTGTGACCACTGAATATAATGTTCCGACAACTGAATATAATGTTCCAGCAACTGCATATAATGTTGTTACAAACGTATATAGTGTTGTTACAAACGCATATAGTGTTGTGACCACTGCATATAATGTAGTCACGATATCATGTTGTCACGACTGCTTATAATGTTGTGACCACTGCATATTATTAGTTACATGATGTGCTAGTGATCTAATACGGTATATATGGGGTCAGTTAATTTCATATGGGGTGAGAGCGTATTACTTCACTAGTACATTATGTAACGAATTTATCGTACCGACTATCTTAACGTGTGAAATTTAGACTAGTGACCTATCAAAATGAGCACGTCTCCACAGTGGGAAAGCCACAGATCAGTTCTGCGCCTCCTTCCATATGACGTAACGGCCAAAAAATCAAGGGCAACAATCGCGATTTTTACATAGACGGCGACAGTATCGCGCCATCTCGGTAATTTGTTTACATCGTGTACGTGTGATTTTTCAAGAAATTTACTATTAAAGACAATTAAACTTGTGTCATTTCATCATTAATTAGTTATATAGGTAAGTTTTACAGGTGACTATGCTATATTTTCTTCTTAGGAGATTTTATTTTACAAGAAACAAACATCTGAAACTGGCAAGACACGTTGTTATTTTGGAAGATAAAAATATGGCGGGTGTTTTCCGCTTCTGAAAATAACTGACACATTCGCATCCTATTGGCTATTTAAATATAAAATGACCAAAAATAGTATCTATGATGATAGGAGTCCCTAAATATTTGCATAAATACCCATCACTCCTTGTAAAATTGTAACTGAGGCTGCGAAAAGGAAGCACATAAATCGACGCCATTTTTCAACAGATTAAGGTTTCTGAGCTCACAAAATCCTACTATTATTACGTTTAATGGTTAGTAGAAAGATATCAACATTATCCATAACATAATTCATTAATCAGATCGGGTTATGGCTATATGTTTGCCTCTTTTAGGATGCTGAAATCCATTAAATTCCCCCAGACCACACGAAATAAACGCCCCTTTTCAGCCCGAGACTTCAATTTTGATTAAAACTTGAATTTTGGCATGTCAATGTTAGCTTTATAATTTTAATTAAATTATTACGGTTGTGTTAAGCATTTGTGCTGATTTGTTTGGTTGTCTCGAATAGTATAAAGGTTAATTAAATGGTTTTATATTATTATTTTTGAACCCAAAAAGTGTGTGACAAAAACAAAAACAAACAAAATAAAATTATAGGAAAAATATAACAACTACATAAGTATAGTTTAATTTTATCCTAAACCTCTATCCATCATTTCTTACAGATAGTACAGGGTGAGGGTTCACAAAATAGGGAACCAGGGGTGGATACAGCCATTTTGAAAAGGGGTTCCCTACCCAGGATAAAGGGGGGTTCCAACTAAATGTCCCCTTTCAAATGCATTGATTGTCCATAAAAAGGGGAGATTCCAATCCCGGAACCCTATCCCTGGATATGCCACTGGGAACTATGGCTAAAAGTATAAAAAAAATTGGAGAACTATGACAAAAGGAACAAAGAATAGAGAAAATTGACTGTAATAAGGAATAGAGCAAATGACATGCTAGTCAAAATAATATGACGTCTGACAAGGCTATTTTATTTTTTTTATCTAGGACGCCTTCCTACGCATCCCAGAAAAAAATTATAAAACATCCTAGCCAGACGTCATAATATTATTTGAACTATTGATGTGCTAATTTATATATTGAGAAAAGAGAAATGATGGACAAAAAGTATAAAAAAAAAATAGAGACAAATGAGCGTAAAGAATAAATGATAAAGTAATGGAAAACACCCCATCCAGACCCTTGTTTATCTGAACAACAGAACTATTATTTTTGCTGAATAGTGCATATAGGCATTTCCCATTTGAATGGTTTTACAGTAGTAATTTTAGGGCCCTTTTTAGCTTGTTGTTCGGTGTGAGCCAAGGCTCCGTGTTGAAGGCCGTACATTGACCTATATTGGTTTACTTTTATAATTTGTTATTTGGATGGAGAGTTGTCTCATTGGCACTAACACCACATCTTCCTATATCTATGTAAAATATCTTTTAAAGATTTCAGGTATATGAAATATTAACCAGTAGGACAGTATAAATTCTGTCCCTCCTTCCATGCAAAAAAAAAACATTATGTGATTTATTGTTGAATTTTATTGCCACATTCAGTATTGGCTAGGTGTTGTGGCCAGGTTTTATTGGTGGTGGATACATTTAATATCTATGACTGGTATGAAGAATTTAAGATATGAATGATTGAATGAAAAGTTACCTTTTAAATAACAGATACATGTAAGATAATTTAATGTTGCATATTAAGTAATACTTTATTTAAACATTATTTAATATACCTATTAAAAAGATTGATATGTTATTATGTTGATGGATTTAAGATATTGAAGTAAATGAATAAATAAATAGAAAATTTGTGTTGCTGTATATGATTATTAACTTTTCTTGATGGAGGGCAGAACTTTTTCGGGACGTTTAGATTGGGGGTTTTTAAGCTCAGGATTTTCTTTCGTGATTTTTTTTTTTAATTTGGGACCTCAGAAGATCATGTTTTTAGCCCGGGATTTTGGGATCAGGACCCCTGCAACATTCCCCACCTCCTTCTTTGACATATAATATAAAGTCAGTAAAAATATATCAATTATTTACATCAAAAGTCTAAAATAATTTTTTATTTTTGTTGAATCATATAAACCTCCTTTTGATTATTTAAGATTAAAATAAGAAAGATTTCAATTTAAATGAAATGATAACACACATCTGAAAACAATCATAGTATATACATTATGAGATTTTCTCATGTTTAAAGGCTTTCATGTAGCAAAACAATGCCTATATATGCACTCCAAATGAGTATTTTGGGATAGTTGTCTCATTGCATTGGCAATTATTCACATCTGATTAGTTTTCCATTAGTAAAATTCAAATAAAAAGCATTCAATTCCAATTTAAATGTGAACCTTCTCATTCTTGGACCACATAGAAATTTGTAGACAATTAAAATATATTATAATTTCATATAACAACTGTAGAAAAGTTCGAAATTATTTTCATTTGATAATATCATCTGCATATATTATATATTTTCAGATAACAATAGGAATAAGAAGAGCAGGATTTCTATTTTGAGGATTTACATGTATGGGACAGAGGACTATTTGACTTGATTTTACTTTTAACTTGGACTTTTTAACAATAATACTCTTAAATTATTTAAAATATTTTATACGTATGTTTCATTTTAACATTATTTTTATGACTGTATTTATTTATCATTTAATAAACGTTTATTTCTAAACATTTTTATATTTTTAAATATACAATGTGAAACACTCAACCATTTTATATTGATAACGTGGGGTAAATGTACATGAGACAATAATGCTGTTGCAATACAATAAAACTTATTGTCATTGAAAAACCTGAGATTCATAGATGCAAAGCTAGCATATTCATAGGGGTCCCTTTTGTGGTTGATTAAATAGGGAATCACTGGAGCGGGCCCCTCTTAAGTCAGTCAGCAGCCCCCTAGAAAAAGTTCTGGATCCGTCACTGATATCAGGCATATACATGTATGTACTGTAGTATTTGAGACATAAAAAAAATCAAAGATATAAAAAGTAAACTTGATGGTCTTTAATGATTGATTAGATGTGAAGGACTGAAATAGAAAGGTTTTTAAATCGTTCAGTTCTCCTAGACATAGTGAGGTATCCTTGAGGTCTCTCAAATGGCCTATCATGACGACTTTTCACTGTTTTTCTGAAGTGTGGTAACCCCTGCACCTAAATAAATCATTTTCAGTAGTCTCTCTTTTTTTCATACTTTTTTGATGAAAAGTCTAAACTAATATTCAAATTAGAAAAAAGAAAACTGAGCAACTTGAACCCACAACATACAATTGATATCAGGTGTTCTGGAAGAGTAAGTAGATCCTGCTCCTTGTGTAGTATTAGGAATGAGATGTCCTGGTGCTCTTTTCCTATATGTTATCACATGATTTTGCAAATTATTGCAATTGTGTGCTTTTTAAGAATGGATAAAAATGTGTGAAAAAGTATTATATTGCATAAAAATCAGCACACAGATATAGGAATGGTATGATTCTGATTAAACTATAGATCCTGTGTCCAAGCTTTGTTTTCTTGTAGATTGGTGTAAAATAAAAATGTGGGTCAAGCATTAATATCAATGCAACAAAACAGGATCCCCAAAATCAGAGTGAGACTTTCACATGCAAATTTCAAAGTAGACCTTAGAAGTGATACAGCATTTTGTTAATGCTTTAAATGGTCATATAGCTCTGACATGTATTAAGAATTGGATGTACTAGGCATTGTGCATTCCTATTGAATGTTAATCTCAAGTTCTCAAGAGTTAAACATGCCCCACGGCCCAGACACACTCAAACATGAATGGTTAGTGTACACCATGTTGCTTGATATACATGATAAGGACAGGACAGACATCAAGTTATAAACATGTGTGAGTGTCAACTTCCAACTTGCTTATTTTTTTTTTATATAAACAACAAGAACGAATACTTAAAATCAAGTGAAAATTATAGATGCATCAGATTAATATTTGTTGATTGGTACTTTTTTTAATTGACAAGTTGATTTCAGATTAATATTTACTGAATCAAAGAATGACTAACCATTACCCTACAAAAATGGCTTAAAACAAAGATTAACTGAGTGCTTACACTTTGCACATGCATAGGATTTTTATCCAGACAATAACTTTTGACTTACCCCTTCAGCTGAAATTTTTGAAAAGTTGGGGGAAAAAAGGGGGGTTCTTCCAGACAACTGAAGTCATTTATATGGACAAATTCGTTCATAGATTAACCTAGTTTCAATGTACTACATACATCTGTTACACACTGCAGCATAATTAAATAACTACAGAAAATGTAATACTGGGAGGAGTTTGAGCAGTCTGAGCAACATGAACAAATGACGGTGTAAAGCCTTCAACCCATCATCATTTTTAAGTAAAATATATTTAAAATCCTGGAAACATCATCACCCTTCATTGTCTCAATCAGTTTGGTGGTTAAAAACTGTAAAATATGACATAATTTGCTTAATTTTGCGCCGAAATAACTCCAAAAACGTTAGAAAAGTGTTGAATTTTGACCTCCGGTTGAAGTATTTATTATGTAAACAAGACTCAGAGTGACGGGGAATCCTATACATAGTCATGTGCCCATATGTTTCTGGGTCACATTTATTTATATCTCGACCAATGAAAAGCTTTAGGATGCATTTGTGTCAGTTCCTAGCAAACAGGGGGATTACCCGCGGTTTTTTGGAAATCTACGGAGGACGTCTTTTGATTTATCATATTTCAGTAACGCAGCACTTATTTTAATACCTATTTTGGCAATCGTGTGACAAAATCTATTCTAATGAAAAATTAACCTCAAATACTGATGGATGTTTAGTTGTTTTAATAAATTTGTTGTCTGAAGCACAGGCTATGTTTTTGTTTACACGCTGGTTACAGCGCCACCTCAAAATTTTTAGATTATCTCCCCTTTCCCGCGTGACCACCGGAAGTAGCTCTTCAATGTCACTGGCTTTCCCACTGTCCACTACTGTTAGCGTTTAGAAAATGACGTAACACCACTACTAACTGTGTGAGATATAAGCCCCGCCTCACTTCTAACCTAATATGGAATATAAAGGGACGTAACACAACTACTAAAGGTGTATGAAATAAGACCCGCCTCCCTACTAACCTAATATGAAATGTACACGGTCTCCACGCGGACGCTTTTAACCAATCATATTCCTAGAAATGTATAGGAGGTAAGATAAAATGTTGTGCATAGACAATAACTGTTTAGTGTCTTTAGATATCAGCTGTATTTGTACGAGGCTAAGAAACAGGTGTAATGCGAGCTTTAGCGTGCAATTACTCCCGTTTCGAGCCGAGTACACATACAGCTGATATTTAAAGACACTAAACAGCTATTGTCTTTGTGCTGCAATAAGTTCTGTATATTGTTTCACTTTGTGCTTTGCAAGACACAAAAAGCTAACATTTTTTTTGCATTAATTTTCGATTTAAAATCACTAGATACCCGTGTCGTAATATTGAAATCACAGTTTGACGGGTTCTCATAAGAAAATCTTTAATGCTGAACAATAATTATACATCGCTTAAGGTGAATAATTATCTATTATAAAACAACAACTAATTTCAACAGTAAAAACAAAAAAACAAAACATTGTTAAATATGAAACAGAAGTCTGCGAATTGTCGTACGCTTTGAACTTGACATTTGAATTTCCCTTAACATGCATGCCTCAAATTGAAATGTTTGATTTTGTTACACATGTACACTTTCAAGTTTTGAAATCTTGTCGTCGTAGAAAATACTGCTGTTCGTGTTTGTCTGTTATCAGAAAATTAGTTTAATTCTTCACTGGGGTAAAGCTGATGACCGTCAATAAATGGAGCATAACAAACCTTAATAATACATATGAATATTCGGTAATCCAGCCCATGTGTATGGTTCCAGGGGAAGCAGATTAAAATCTTAATTTGTCTTGATATATATGCATATGGGGTCAGTTAATTTCATATGGGGTGAGAGCGTATTACTTCACTAGTACATTATGTAACGAATTTATCGTACCGACTATCTTAACGTGTGAAATTTAGACTAGTGACCTATCAAAATGAGCACGTCTCCACTACTGTTAGCGTTTAGAAAATGACGTAACACCACTACTAACTGTGTGAGATATAAGCCCCGCCTCACTTCTAACCTAATATGGAATATAAAGGGACGTAACACAACTACTAAAGGTGTATGAAATAAGACCCGCCTCCCTACTAACCTAATATGAAATGTACACGGTCTCCACGCGGACGCTTTTAACCAATCATATTCCTAGAAATGTATAGGAGGTAAGATAAAATGTTGTGCATAGACAATAACTGTTTAGTGTCTTTAGATATCAGCTGTATTTGTACGAGGCTAAGAAAAAGGTGTAATGCGAGCTTTAGCGTGCAATTACTCCCGTTTCGAGCCGAGTACATATACAGCTGATATTTAAAGACACTAAACAGCTATTGTCTTTGTGCTGCAATTAGTTCTGTATATTGTTTCACTTTGTGCTTTGCAAGACACAAAAAGCTAACATTTTTTTTGCATTAATTTTCGATTTAAAATCACTAGAGACCCGTGTCGTAATATTGAAATCACAGTTTGACGGGTTCTCATAAGAAAATCTTTAATGCTGAACAATAATTATACATCGCTTAAGGTGAATAATTATCTATTATAAAACAACAACTAATTTCAACAGTAAAAACAAAAAAACAAAACATTGTTAAATATGAAACAGAAGTCTGCGAATTGTCGTACGCTTTGAACTTGACATTTGAATTTCCCTTAACATGCATGCCTCAAATTGAAATGTTTGATTTTGTTACACATGTACACTCTCAAGTTTTGAAATCTTGTCGTCGTAGAAAATACTGCTGTTCGTGTTTGTCTGTTATCAGAAAATTAGTTTAATTCTTCACTGGGGTAAAGCTGATGACCGTCAATAAATGGAGCATAACAAACATTAATAATACATATGAATATTCGGTAATCCAGCCCATGTGTATGGTTCCAGGGGAAGCAGATTAAAATCTTAATTTGTCTTGATATATATGCAGGCGTTGACTCTCTTGAAAAAGAACAAAAAAATCGAAGCTCTTTGTTTATCGAGAAGACGATTAATGTTTTACTGTAATGTTTGATATACTAGTAGTAACAAAAGTTTTTAAAAGTTTATAGAAACAAATAAAACGACAATTTTCTTCTCAATTACGAAGTGTTTTATTTTAAAAACACCATTTTCATAAGTTTTCAATTTTACTATTACATAGCAATGCAAAACAATAAGATATCAAGTCGACGACATGGGTATCTATAAGTTGGATGTAGAAAATGCCTAATCTACGATTTTTTTTTACCACGGACTCTCCAACATATTAATCTTTTAGTTCAGAAATTTTCGTATCTGCCCTTCCATTATTTGAATCAAGAAATAATTCCAAAAAATAGGTAACGATTCTATCAAAAAGAGAAAATCGAGTGCACCTTTTTATGTTAGGGCATGTTTGAGGTGTATATTTTGTTTTAAAACGTACAAAGCAAGAGTATTTGATAAATATAGCATCTCACTTCAGATTCTATCATTTTTATATATCAAAGCTACAGGTTGATTGTTTAACGTAAAAAATGACAGTACGAAAAGATGAAATATATGGGTCAATTGAAATACCTATCTAATAAATCACAAAAACAGAGTAGGTGTTTTTGAATAGCTTTTTTCTAAAAGTACTTGACGACAGTCTTTTATTTGGATGATGAAAATGCATATCTTCGAAAAAATATGATTTTCTTGTGTGTGATAACTAGGGTTTATAATTTTCAACCACTGAAAATTTTGGTCTGCCCTTCCACGAAATATTTAATTAGATTTTTTTTAAATGCTTAAGAATTTTCGAAAAATCCAGCTGAGACATCCGATGAGACAATATTTTTAAGTTGAATCAATGCAGACAAAATCATTAACTGATGCTCATTAGCTAGTAGATACATTTGTCTTTTAAAATACAACTGACATTTAAGGATCGTAATGGTGCTATGTGGTTAAATTTATCAGTTTTCAAGAGCAAAATTGGAAGAGCGTCATCCCTACAATGGCGTCCATTTCTACGATTGTGAGCATGAGCTGGCGTAATGTGGAGATAATTTTGACGAAGTAGAATCATGACTGTATGAATAAAATATCTGTATACTTGTATATACAAATTGACAACGTTCCGCCTTGTGATACGCTATTCGTACAAGACTATTTTAAGGTTCTACTTTGATGGAGCTCACCTTCACTAGTTTAGTCCTATGATATTTAAAATATATTTTCCGTCATTTTATTTGCACGAAAAAACGGAAGACGATATAACATCAATGGGTGTACATGCGTTGGCATTTTTAAAAATGTGTATTTATCATTTTTGTTATTTTTCTTTTCATATGACATTAAAAATGTGTATTTATCATTTTTGTGATTTTTCTTTTCATATGTCATTAAAAATGTGTATTTATCATTTTTGTGATTTTTCTTTTCATATGTCATTAAAAATGTGTATTTATCATTTTTGTGATTTTAATTTTTATATGTCATTAAAAGGAATCCCAGAAATAAAAAAAACTTTTGACGTGCAGTGCGATGCTGTGCAGTTGGAGGCTGTGCACCGCATATTTTTTTCCATATACTTGTAAGGTGTCATTTTATCGCGCTAGTGTAGCATGTTTTCCCTATCTGTTCATTTGCATGTCTTTTTGCAAATTCATTTTAAAAATTAAACCCTCTACCGTGAAAAAGATACATATGATAAACTTTCCATTTGAAGCACGTCTTATTTTCTTCTACCTATAGGATAATACTCTCATATCAATATGTTTATACCAACACGATTAATCATTTGATACAAAAAGGTAGTTATATAAATACGGATATTTCTTAGAATTGAGGGTCGTCCTTTAAAAGTTACGGTCATCATTTACAAATGTCACAAATTACGGTCATCTTAAAACCAATTACGGTCACCCTTGTTATGAATCGCTGATTCTGTTACGGTCATCTTGATTGTGATTTACGGTCATCTTGATTGTGATTTACGGTCATCTTGATTATGATTTACGGTCATCTTAACGATTTTTTCAAATCGAATTTCCCGTTTCATGCACATTTCTCGGAAGTAGTAAGTGGTTTCCTAGTGATTCTTTTATAAATTTACATCGTTTCAATGTTTGATTTGTAAAGAAAATGATATAGAAACTCTTTAACAGACAATACAGAAACTTACCTAATTTTTCGTCCGACATCTTGGGATGACCGCGATTTATCAATTCATCTATTACATAGCAATGCAAAACAATAAGATATCAAGTCGACGACATGGGTATCTATAAGTTGGATGTAGAAAATGCACAACCTACGAATTTTTTTACCACGGACGGAGAACATATTAATCTTTTAGTTCAGAAATTTTCGTGTCTGCCCTTCCATTATGTGAATCAAGAAATAATTCCAAAAAATAGGTAACGATTCTATCAAAAAGAGAAAATCGAGTGCACCTTTTTATGTTAGGGCATGTTTGAGGTGTATATTTTGTCTTTAAAACGTACAAAGCAAGAGTATTTGATAAATATAGCATCTCACTTCAGATTCTATCATTTTTATATATCAAAGCTACAGGTTGATTGTTTAACGTAAAAAATGACAGTACGAAAAGATGAAATATATGGGTCAATTGAAATACCTATCTAATGAATCACAAAAACAGAGTAGGTGTTTTCGAATAGCTTTTTTTCTAAAAGTACTTGACGACAGTCTTTTATTTGGATGATGAAAATGCATATCTTCGAAAAAATATGATTTTTTTGTGTGTGATAACTAGGGTTTATAATTTTCAACCACTGAAAATTTTGGTCTGCCCTTCCACGAAATATTTAATTAGATTTTTTTTAAATGCTTAAGAATTTTCGAAAAATCCAGCTGACATCCGATGAGACAATATTTTTAAGTTGAATCAATGCAGACAAAATCATTAACTGATGCTCATTAGCTAGTAGATACATTTGTCTTTTAAAATACAACTGACACTTAAGGATCGTAATGGTGCTATGTGGTTAAATTTATCAGTTTTCAAGAGCAAAATTGGCAGAGCGTCATCCCTACAATTGCGTCCCTTTCTACGATTGTGAGCATGAGCTGGCGTAATGTGGAGATAATTTTGACGAAGTAGAATCATGACTGTATGAATAAAATATCTGTATACTTGTATATATACAAATTGACAACGTTCCGCCTTGTGATACGCTATTCGTACAAGACTATTTTAAGGATCTACTTTGATGGAGCTCACCTTCACTAGTTTAGTCCTATGATATTTAAAATATATTTTCCGTCATTTTATTTGCACGAAAAAACGGAAGACGATATAACATCAATGGGTGTACATGCGTTGGCATTTTTAAAAATGTGTATTTATCATTTTTGTGATTTTTCTTTAAATATGTCATTAAAAATGTGTATTTATCATTTTTGTGATTTTTCTTTTCATATGTCATTAAAAATGTGTATTTATCATTTTTGTGATTTTACTTTTTATATGTCATTAAAAGGAATCCCAGAAATAAAAAAAAACTTTTGACGTGTAGTTAGAGGCTGTGCAGTTGGAGGCTGTGCACCGCATTTTTTTTTATTATACTTGTAAGGTGTCATTTCATCGCGCTAGTGTAGCATGTTTTCTCTATCTGTTCATTTGCATGTCTTTTTGCAACTTCATTTTAAAAATTAAACCCTCTACCGTAAAAAAAGATACATATGATAAACTTTCCATTTGAAGCACGTCTTATTTTCTTCTACCTGTAGGATAATACTCTCATATTAATATGTTTATACCAACATGATTAATCATTTGATACAAAAAGGTAGTTATATAAATACGGATATTTCTTAGAATTGAGGGTCATCCTTTAAAAGTTACGGTCATCATTTACAAATTACGGTCATCTTAAAACCAATTACGGTCACCCTTGTTATGAATCGCTGATTCTGTTACGGTCATCTTGATTATGATTTACGGTCATCTTAACGATTTTTTCAAATCGAATTTCCCGTTTCATGCACATTTCTCGGAAGTAGTAAGTGGTTTCCGAGTGATTCTTTTATAAATTCACATCGTTTCAATGTTTGATTTGTAAAGAAAATGATATAGAAACTCTTTAACAGACAATACAGAAACTTTCCTAATTTTTTGTCCGACATCTTGGGATGACCGCGATTGCAGTAACGGTCATCAGCTTTACCCCAGTGATTCTTATTGCTTTAAAGAAATATTTGAAAACAAACAGAACGTAAAAAAAATTGAAAACATTGCTGTGACATCATTCTATTGTTTTACCCGTTCCTTATTCCAGTGATTTGACTATCGTTTACCTATAAGAAACCATGATGTTACCTTAAACTGTTCAATATTTTTAAGAATAGCCCTCCTCTTTCTTAAAAATATTGGACAGCAAAACGTAGCACAATTGATTCAGACAGGTAAATGATAGTTCAATCACTGAAATAAATACTATTAATTCCTTCTATTGTTTTCATCATGTGAACAAAAGTACAACCAAAGAACAAATGATAATTTAAAATAATACATATTTTATTATAGTAACCTTTCAACCTTTCAATACAATACTTTTCACTTATCAAAACTTAAAAAATAAAATCACTTTAAAATTGATTTTAAAGCTCCCATATACTTATATCACAGTAATGTTTCTTATTTTTTCAGTTGTCTCTTTTAAAAGCACTTATTCAATTGGCTTATTATGCTCGTTGTATGTCTTGTTTTATTGTTTTTATGAATTTCTTTTTATCAATAGATTTATCCTCGTCCTTCTTTGGTTATCAAAATTGACCTCTGGTGCTGCTCTTATTCTTAACATCATTTTCAACTACAATTAAAATAATAAAAGCTTCATTTTAAAGATACCATATGTGCATTCCTCTACTGTAATCTTCCCATCGCATATTAGTTTGTCATTTTCATCAACGGTATATTCTAATTTTGTATCGGTGATATATTTTTCTGTTAAATCTTTATTTAAACCTTTTTTGTTATACAAGTTTTCATAATAATCTTTTATTTTGTTTAAAAGTTTCTCTTGATCCGAAATTATTTCCCCATCATCTCCCATTAGCTGACTTATAGATTTTTTAACTTGTCTTTTTTTTCTAACCCAAGGAAGTAAGAATTATTTTTTTCACCAAACTCTACCCATTTTCCCCTAGATCTCACTTGAGCTCCCTTCGCTTTTTCTTCATATATCTTATTTAGCTCTTCTTCGATACCATTAATTTCTTTTTCTATATTATCGTCATCTATATTTGTCTCATCTCTTAATTTTATTTTTTCTTCTAAATCTTTTTCCAGAGTATATCTCCGTCCCTTGGTTAACTTTGCTTTATTTTTACAATAGTTTGTGGTTACTTCCCTTACCGCGATTTTAAACCCATCCCATAATAGCCTACAATCTAATGTTTCCTTTTCAAAATTATATTTATCAATCAAAGTATTAATCAGTTCTTGGTAATCTTTATCTTGCAAAATTGAATTGTTAATTTTCCAATACCCATTGCCCCTTTCTGATACCCCTGGCTTAAATTGTAGAAATACGCTTTGGTGGTCAGTAGACCGAATAACAGCTGGTTTGATTTTACAAAATTCTACCAGTGGTAAAAAATCTGACCCAATAAAAATCATGTCAATTCTACTAGCTTGTGACTTATCTCTTCTTCTCCATGTGAATTGCTGTTTATTTTCATGTAAGTTTCTCCATATATCTGTTAGTTTGTTAGATTTAATCAAGTTTTTTAAACCATGTACAGGTTGAGTAAATTTACATGGACGTATAGATTTTCTATCAATTGGTTTTATTGTCTCGTTAAAATCGCCCCCAAGTATTGCTATTCCTAGACCGTGTTCCTTTAAATTATCGCTACTTTTTTAAAGAAAGAATTTCGTGATGTTTTACAGTTAGGTGCATATACATTAATAAATGTAAAAATTGAGTTATTCATTTGCACATTGATAAGCACCAATCTTCCGTCCCTATCAATAAATTTATTAATTAGTTCGTAGCTTAATGATTTTTTAATTAATATAGCTACACCCCTACTAGCCGTAGTACCATGACTACAAAACGCATCATATGCTGCTTTATTATTTATATCTCTTTCGATGATTTCATCAAAATGTGTTTCTTGTAAAAAACTTATGACACTTTTTTGAGCGGTAACCCATTCTATTACTCTATTTCTTTTTTCTCTTGAATTAATTCCGTTTACGTTGAGACTACATAGATTAACTGTATTTGTAAATGTCATAGTTAATGGTATATAAATTATGATTATACTAAAGTTTCAACATACTATACAAATTTACAACAGTTACAATTTTATAAAACTCAGAAATATTTAATACAGTTACATCAATCGGTACACAATTAAAACACATATTCATTATTTCAGTCAATAATGCATAGTAGTTGTCTATACAACCTACAAAATAATTACCTTTCACCTGGTGTGACCTTAAGCCAATTGTTCCGCTATTAAACCTCGTGAAAGTAATGTGTATTTTAAAACGCATTGTAAATAAATTTGAATAGTTTGATGGTGTAGGAATTACCGCATGGTAAACGTAATTAAATAATTTAGAATTCGATTCGAAATTAAATAAACAATACAATACAATACAATAATATTTTATTAACGTCTCACCATCAATAATACAGTATAAACATTTCACATTATAAAAGTAAACCTTTTTAAAATTATTAATGCCATTCTAAAAGAATTATGAGAGACGGATTAAAAGGAACTAATATTTACAAATTTTCAAAAAGCAATTATAAAACAAAAGTTAAATGATAAAACATATTTACATCAATTATCGGTATAAAAAACGTCTTCTACGGTCTAAAATAAGCTTGCAGGTTTTGGCACTTTTTTGTATCACATTAATATTATCACTCGCTAAAATAAATGAAAGTTTCAAAAAATTCGGCAATAGACTAAAATTTTCGTATTCAAAGTTTAAAATCTTATACAGTTCGTCTCTTAAATCGTCGTATAACGGACATTCAGTCAATACATGCTCCTCGTTTTCAATTTTATTGTCACAAACAACACAAGTTCTTTGATCTACTGGAAGACTCTCGTAGCGTCCTGTCTCTACACGTATTGGGGCAACACCACAGCGAAACTGAGAGTAAGCTCTTCTGTGTGAAGGTATAATCAGCATATCTAGGTAAAGTTCTGTATATACATCCTGTTTAAATGTTCTATATGTACGTAGTTTGTTACCTCCTGGTCCATTTCGTCTAGAAGTGTCTTTATGCAGATCTTCATTCCATTTCTGTTTAAAGTCAGACATAAGTTTTACGTGTATAGCATTGTTAACTTGCTGCTTATCAATATCAGTGTCATCAAACCAGTTCGCTATACCACATGATTCGAATAGACTATAAATTCTAAAGTTTGAGTTTTTGCACACTCGATGACGCCTGAAATTCTGCTCTGCCCAATTGTCTATTTTCTTATTTATTCTATTTTCATCCATATATCTTAACCGATTCCAATAGTTTATGATTACCCGCCATTGTTTCACAGACGGTGGTGTCCATCCCGAATCTCCATTTACTGCAACGTTTGGGGTATAACGACCAACTCCCATGAAAAAACGGATGGCTTTGTTTTGAACGGCATTTATACACGAGAATGACTTATCTCCCCATACTGCAGCACCGTAACTAATAGTACTCCAAACCATAGAGTCGTACAGCTTTGTAAAAGTTCCAAAAGGTAAACCTCCTAGTCCCTTGTATTTCGATATTACAAGTCCAAGTGCTCGACTAGCTGCTGCTGCAATATACTTTGCCATGACGTTATAGTCCAAGTGTTCTGTAAAAACTAAGCCTAAATATGTGTAACGTTCTACTGTCTGCAAAATGTGGTTTCCGCAATGAAAGGTTGTTTGACTTCTCGGGAACGAATTTGGTCGAAAGTGAACTATATTTGACTTGTTATCGTTTATTGTCATCTTGTTATCGGTACACCATAAATCTAATGCATCAAGTAATGTGTGTAGCTCTGTTTCTGTGTTTGATAACAACACTAAATCATCGGCATAAAGTAACATGGACACCTTTTCCCCATCGATGTCAATTCCAATATCTAGTGAATCGATATATGTAGCTAATCCGTTTATATACAAGTTGAAAAGTAATGGCGACAACAAACAGCCTTGTTTAAGACCACATTGAACGTTGAACCAGTCTGTCTTATGTCCATTTATGCGAACACAGCATTCCACGGACTTATACAGAGACAAAATAGCGTTATAAATATTCCCACATATACCAAGGTCGAATAGTTTCTGGAATAACATCGCTCGGTTTATCCCGTCATATGCCTTACGAAAATCAATAAATGCAACGAAAGTCGATAAACGTTTTAATTTCCTAGTCTCTATTATTGATGTTAACGATTTGATGTGATCAATTGTACTGCGCCCTTTTCGAAATCCGTTTTGACCGTCATGAAGAATGTCATTTTCGTTCTGCCATTTTACTAACCTGTTATTTAGTATATGACAGTATAGTTTATAGCACACTGGTACCAACGTTATACCTCGGTAGCTCATTGGGTCTTTCGGATTTGATGTTGACGATTTCGGGATTGGGTTTATAATTCCCTTTGTCCACGTTGTAGGGATGAATCCACTCGAAAAACACTTGTTGAACAGTTTGTGTAAAAAGTTCAGTAAACTTGGGACTTTTAGGATTTCGGCCGGTATTTCGTCCACGCCAACGGCTTTGTTACGCTTTAGGCTACGCACAGCGTTCACTACTTCAAAACTTGTGATTTCATTATTCATTTCAATCTCGGTATCAAGTCTTTGGTCCATTACGTATTCTAAATTGACAGTTTCTGGGTTCAGTAAACTACAATACGAACGTTTCCATTCAGTAACCACTGCTTCACGACCATGGGCTATGCTTCCGTCTGGCAATTGAACCGACATAGGTATAAGTTTTCTTCGTTCTGTACCAACACCAATACGTCCGATTTTTTCCAAAATTCGCTATGATTAGTAGTTTCCATGTCGTCTATTTCAACCATTTGTTTTCTCCAATGAGTTCGTTTCGCCCTCTGTGCTTCACGGTCGAATGTTTTCCTTTTATCAATGAATTCAATGCGACACTGACGCTTTCTTGAATCAGATTTACTTCCAAGCATGGCTTTCTCTGCGATACAGACATTATTCCATAGTTTTGTGAGTTTATCTGTCCACCACGGTTTTTTAATTCGTCGTCTTTTGTTGTTTAATAACCCGGATGACATTTTAATCACTTTGTAGCTTAAATTTTCCGTCATTTCGACTTTCAATAAATTCACAAAATCACTATAAATTTGATCAATTTCAGAACAATTTGCACTTTGCACTTCCAATGATGAAATTAAATCTTCTATTTTATGTAAATGTGTTGCTAAGAATGAGCTGGGAATGTTATTAAGATCGTACTTTTTATATTCAGAAGTGTTAATTTCTTCATTCATATTTCCTCTCACAATTTTATCTATATTTATATTCCATATCAACATTGAGTGGTCCGGTTTCGACACGCGTGGATCGGCATATTCTAATAAATTGTGCTTTTCTAATAATTCTGACATAGTAATAACTTCAAAATTTTCAAACAGATTAAGAGATTCGTAAGGAACGATGCAGTAATCCACCACAGATGAACCAAGCTGAGAGACATATGTATAGTTATTTTTAACACAATTTCGTCCATTTAATATACAACAACTTGAATTAATCAAATATTCACATAATAGTTCTCCGTATAAATTACTCTTAAAATCGACTATATTTCTTTCCGGGATTTTGTCAACACCAGGTATATAATCCTCAAAGTTTGAACAACGACTGTTGAAATCCCCACATAAGACAAATAAGGAATCTTTCCCGTACATATGAACTTGGCTCAGTAAAGCATCATAAAACTCATTTGCATCAACATTTCTTGTCGAATTTACCGGTGGTAGATAACAAACACACGCTTTAAAGCCATCTTTTCTATCCTTGTGTTCTAAGTTTATCCATAAAATTCCCTCTTTCGATGAATCAATCACTTCTATATTGTATTGCGTTGCTAAAATGCTCCGCACTAGAAACCCGACGCCTCCGGAACCTTTTTTCGCCCTTACATGTATCTCAGATCGGTTATGTCCTATCCACTTATATCCAGTCATTTCAATTCCGTTGTTTCCTGTCAAATGCGTCTCCGCGATTCCTATTAAGTCTAATTGTTCTTGTTCTATACAAGTTTGTCGTAAAATGTGATTTTCGGACCTAGTTATCTCAGAAATGTTCCATCCTTTTACATTCCAAAACCCGCAACGCCACTAACGATAACTCCTGTTGCTATTACTAACATTTCGCTCATTTGAGTGACGTTGGTCTCTATTCCAGTCATTATTGCGACGGGTATAGTCTCTGCGACCATTTGCACGATTATCGCGATTATCGTTACCGTATCTAGTGTTCATGTATCCATTATTCATTTCATTAGTATTGCTGTTATCGTGAATATTATCGCTAAACTTTTTCAATTGAATTCGTGATCCGTGGATTTCCAGCTTGTCATTTCCGATCGTTTTCACAATGTGCCGTAGGTTTGCGTTTAACATACGTTGTGATTTTGGTAGGTCGTGGTCAATAAAGACATCCCTGATATTTCTTGTGTCTTTTAGATTCCTCTTCACTTCCATGACTTTGCGCTTGTCCTCCGTACTTTCCAATTTTACTATAATGACACCCGGTTTGTTTTCGCGCATACTTTTCTTACGGTCAACTGACTGAATACGTATGTCTTTTAGTCGTAGTCCGTCCTTTAAAAGTCCGTTGACTTTGTTCATGACGTTTTCATTATCGCTTTCCGGTAAGTTACGGATGATGATGTTATTTCGTTGGTCATCAATATTTAGTCTCTCAATAAATCTCCAGGTCTTGATGGACTTACGGTAGAAATTTATAGATGTTTTTGGAATAAACTTATATCACTATTGGTAAATGTATTAAATACAGGATACGACAGAAACAGTCTTTCATATTCACAACGTACTAGTATATTAAGTTTGATATTTAAAAAGGGGGATCCATTACTTTTAGAAAACTATCGTCCAATATCACTTCTTAATATAGATTTTAAAATTTTGTCATATGTTCTTGCACAACGTTTAAAAAAGGTACTTCCAAAAATTATAAACGAGGATCAAACCGGTTATGTTAAAAATAGATTCATTGGGTTTAATCTGAGGCAAATCCAAGATGTAATAGACTACTCAGAAACATACAAAATAGAGGGAGCACTTGTATTTGTGGATTTTACAAAAGCATTTGATTCTTTAGAATGGGATTTTATGTTTGGAACTTTAAAACATTTTGGGTTTAATGAATCATTCATTAAGTGGGTTAAAACTATGTATACAGATGTTCAAACATGTGTTATGAACAATGGGTGGGTATCAGAAATTTTCACGGGGAATCCGGCAAGGCTGTCCTTTATCAGCATTATTGTTTGTTTTGGCTGTTGAAATTATGGCTCTCAAGTTAAGGAAAAGCAACGAAGTAAAAGGAATCACTATTAAGTTAGATGGGAAAAGTCACAGCATTAAAATTTCACAACTAGCAGATGACACAACATTATTTTGTAAAGATAAAAACGATGTTATATCTGCAATGAATATAATCGAAATTTTTGGCTCATTTTCAGGACTATTGGTAAATAGAAATAAAACAGAAGGATTGTGGATCGGGAAATTGAAATCATGTAAAGATAAAAGTGCGGGGATTAATTGGGGAGATAAACCCATTAAAGCATTAGGGGTGTTTTTTGGACATGATAAAGATGAATGCGAAAAATTAAATTGGAATTGTAAAATAGAGAAAATGATGAAATTATTCAAGACATGGGAAAAAAGGAATCTTTCAATTTTAGGGAAAATAATAATTATTAAAGCATTAATTTTGCCGTTATTTACGTTTTTGGGAAGTGTCTGCTTAACACCTGAAAACTATCTTAAAGAAATAGAAACAAGAAGCTTTAAATATATTTGGGATGGGAAGCCAGACAAAGTAAAAAGAAACCTGATAACACTTCCTTATGAAAAAGGAGGCCTACAAATGGTCGATTTTAAAAGTTATTTTATAGCGCTTAAAGCATAATGGGTATATAGACTAGTTAATGGTAAATTTGCCAACTGGAAGCTAATACCTTGTAAATATTTAAAAGTGTCTAATAATATTTTAGTTATATTTAATATGAATTTAAATGATATAAAACATTTAGAATATTTTAAACATGTTCCAGAATTTTATAGAGAAGTAATAAAGTCCTGGATTTTGACAGGGGGTGGGCAAACAAAACAAGCAGTGACATATGCTGATATAAGAAAACAAACAATTTGGGGAAATAAATTTATTGCATTTCATAAAAAACCAATTATATTTGAAAACTGGATTAAAAGTGATATAATATACTTGAATGACATTCTAGATGACACTATGTCACTATCAGAAAATTATATTTTGAACAAATTAAAGTGTAAAGTAAACTGGATTGCTGAATTTCATAAATTGAAACAATCCATTCCACAAAATTGGATTGACATGTATAGTTAAACAAGAAAATTCTGTCCAAAGTAAAGTAAATATCCAGAGAAATAAGATCACATGGAAAGATCGTTATTTTGAGACTACATTTTTTTCAAATAAAATGTTATATGACTCTCTGGTGAATAGTAAAAAAGAAACGTCAATAGGGATAAACAGATGGCTCAATATTTTACCATTGCAAGAAGAATCAAATATGAATTCATTATATAACTTTATTTTCAAATACTTAACTGAAAAAAAATTAAAAATATACAGATGGAAACTACTACAGTTTATTGTACTAACCAAAAAGCATTTATTACAATGGAAAATAACTAATAACAGTCTTTGCAATTTTTGTAACTTAGAAGAAGACTATGCTCATTATTTTTTCAATTGCTCTTATTTAACAAGATTTTGGCAACAATTTAACGAACTTTTAAAAAAGAGTAATTTTACATTTTTCAATAAAATTACAACACATGATATTTGTATTATGCGGGAACTTGGTCCCGTCTTTGTGATTCGTGTTGTGGTAGCAATACACAGTTAGGAATTTAGTTTCGCATTTTGGCCCCTGTGGATTTTTAAAATAGGAAAGTTATTGTGTAATAAAATTCATTTTTAGACAGATGAGTGCTAATTTAGCCTTCAAAGATGGTTTATAAGTTCATCAAGATGATTTTTTACATGTTTTATGGGCTGTTTTCTGTTTGACAATCCGTATTTTCATAGCTAGACCGGCCATCGGTCCAGAAATTAATGTACTGTTTACAAACACTCTTTTTCTACGCGAAGTTTTTGACGCAATTTTACAAAAAAATGAGATGAAAGACATATGATTTTCATTGGATTAGCTGAATGATATATGTGCACAGTTTCAGAAAAGGTATTACTTCAAGCGATTTAAATTCTACTTTTAGCCAAATTTTGGGGAAATATGTGACATCTTTCCCCCCCCTTTTTGCAATATTTTATAACAAACAAATGCAGATTGTTGCCATGGATACACCAAAAAGAAATTATATTTTACCATTTTATTTACTGGATATAAAATCTATGGAAGATTCTGATTACATACATATGCGCATATATGACACAAACAGTAAGCTTGATATTGCAAGAAAGCAATGAAAATGGGATGGTAAAATTCATAAGGGCAAATTTTAGTATTTTTTCCTAACTGTTTATTGCTACCTTATGGCATACTTACCAAGCTCAGAATTGTATAATTTAAGACTTTTCATGCCACAAATCTATTGATATTTAGATTTTAAATCAACTTCTGAGTAAATTAAGTGTTTAAGAATGACAATATATGTCAATTTTATTGTTTACAGTCCTTAGCAACCAAAATTAGACATTTTGACACAAGGCTTATATTTGTACTCTATCGGCTTAACTCTTGCTTCTGATGGATTGGGCTGCATGCAGTATCCTAAGTATTGAACGCGTTGGTTTTTTTCTTTCGAATATATCAAATTATTGTTTTTATCAAGATTTCATGTTACATTTTGGCATATATTAAATGTATAGTTAAATCAGATGTAAGAAATTGATTCCCTACACCAAGTTTTTTAATCAAGTCTTTGGTATGCAATAAGCATAAAGATTAACATTTTTATGCTTGAAATTGCTAAATTTTATACAATGTTGCATCATCAGAGATCTTATTAAGATATTCAACATTAAAAAACTGACAGTAGAGGTACAGTTTTTAAGATTTGGCTAAAAATTGAGGTAGAGACAAGATTTTACACTTTGACTTGGCACCTTTCTTTGTAATCAGTTATGTCGCGTTTCAGTGTCAACTGCTAACCTTCATAAAATATTCATTACTCAACCAATTTTCAAAAATAAAAAGCCATTTTACTCGTATTAGCTAGCAGAACTCAGAAAATAAGTTGAAAGGGAGAATTTGAAAAAAATATTTACTATTAAGGTAGCAATACACAGTTAGGAATTTAGTTTCGCATTTTGGCCCCTGTGGATTTTTAAAATAGGAAAGTTATTGTGTAATAAAATTCATTTTTAGACAGATGAGTGCTAATTTAGCCTTCAAAGATGGTTTATAAGTTCATCAAGATGATTTTTTACATGTTTTATGGGCTGTTTTCTGTTTGACAATCCGTATTTTCATAGCTAGACCGGCCATCGGTCCAGAAATTAATGTACTGTTTACAAACACTCTTTTTCTACGCGAAGTTTTTGACGCAATTTTACAAAAAAATGAGATGAAAGACATATGATTTTCATTGGATTAGCTGAATGATATATGTGCACAGTTTCAGAAAAGGTATTACTTCAAGCGATTGAAATTCTACTTTTAGCCAAATTTTGGGGAAATATGTGACATCTTTCCCCCCCCTTTTTGCAATATTTTATAACAAACAAATGCAGATTGTTGCCATGGATACACCAAAAAGAAATTATATTTTACCATTTTATTTACTGGATATAAAATCTATGGAAGATTCTGATTACATACATATGCGCATATATGACACAAACAGTAAGCTTGATATTGCAAGAAAGCAATGAAAATGGGATGGTAAAATTCATAAGGGCAAATTTTAGTATTTTTTCCTAACTGTTTATTGCTACCTGTAGTCTTTCTTTCATGGTTTTATCGATTCTTTTTGCGGGGAACTGCTCACATAGATGTTACATTGTTTGGGAACTAGCTTGGACTCGGCATGACAACGGGACCTTTAAAAGACAATCCAGTCTGCTAACTACATTTTATTCTGGTTCACAGTCTAGTCATATATTTACAATAGTTACAATAAAGATTACATAACTTTTCCATCATAGTTATACATCAAATATTTCGCGATATCAATCGAACAATAATACAAAACCCGACAATAGTATACGCGCCATAAATGAACAGTCGTGTAATCAGTTATCTCCCCTTATTTCGTTTACTTTTAATATTCAATCAAATATCAAATTAAGAATTGTATTTTCAAAAGTTATCTATACGAATAAGTTAATTCCTTTTTTATATGTTAAGAATATTTTATACAAATCATTTACCTAAATTTTATCTCAAACTTTGCCTCTTATTTATTTAAACTGTACCACGATTTTACTTGTGAATGTGATTAAAATTACTTTACTGGAAAACATCTTTTAATTCTTTAAGCTCGTTTCTGCTAAAATTTATAAGATAAACTATTAAACAAATCTAACATTTTTACTAACCTTTAAAAGACAATCCAGTCTGCTAACTACATTTTATTCTGGTTCACAGTCTAGTGAACCAAATAGTTTTGCACGACTTTATATAGCAGACTGGACTTAATTTGACACGTAATATGTTTGTTACTCATTACAACAGCTTTCTCTGATCTCTTTTAATAAACAATGGATTTCGTCGGTTAAAGGCATAATTACTTAATCTTAATTGTTAAAGTCTATTAATTTTAAAAGTATATACAATTATCTTTACGCCTTCGAAGCTGACACATTTATCAATTAGCTGGGGGACATTTTTGAGACAACGTTATCAAATATGCTTAAAAGATTAAATACTTTACATTTATATTTTTAGGAAATTGTTCTATAAACAAGTTAAACTTTCTTTAATTTATTTTATTTACGTTTATTTTTCTGTCATTTAATTTTACAATTAAATGACAAATATTCTCTTTAACTTCTGTGTAATTCTTCCATTATTCACGAATGCTTTACTTGTAATTTATTAATAAATATTATCTTTAAATATCACGCATTTTTGCATCATTATATTTGGATACAAAATTACAGACAGCAAGTATTACCCGATAAATTTTTTGACTACAATTATTAGTTTTTCAATATACAAGTCGTACTATGTATCTGAACAGAAAACAAAAAACATAGACGTATTCAGAATTTTTATTAACGAATACACAAAGAGAGTAGATACCAATTTTAATGGACATAAGGCAATAAGTCCAATGTTACTTTCAATAAAAAGACACATAGTCAATGAATAATATTTTTAAATTGTTAATATAGAGATTTGTAAAAAATGTATGTCAATTAATTTAATCAGCTGACTATTCCCTGGGTAGTCAGTGGATTGTAACAGGGTACGTCAAGAGAAGCTTGGAATCTTGATGGTTTATGTAACAATCAATATTTGATGAATAAAATTATTATGTAGTTAAAAAAAAAAAAAAAAAAAAAAAAGCAATAACGTACTGCTTCTTAATGTGATAGATTATGCCGCAATAGAAGGACCATACACAACCTAACCCTAAGTTATCCTGTGTACACAGTGATAATCTAAAACTTGCTTCTTAAACTAGGGGACTCCAACAGGTGTTTTTTAATAATATTTATGTTTCGGCGTTGATTTAAAATTTATTTCAGACTGATATAGTTACGTAAATATGAATTCAGATCAACAAATCAATCGTGTGTCCGATTCGCACTTTGATCATACTGACAGTTTAATAAAAGAAAAAGAGAAAGAAAAAAATCTTTAAAAGGAAATCGGGAGACAAAATTATGTTTCACAAGAGACATCAACAGTTCAATGCACAAATAAACGCCTAAAGAGCGACACGACATTATAGAAAACAAAAGAAACCAAAAAAAGGGTAGTTTGCTGGTAACGTTTGTGTAATCAATAACAATATCTTGAAAATTCCGATATATAACTGATTGCACCACGTTATCCCTTCATTTGTTCATAGTAATATATTTGAAATAAAATTGACTGCGGTGCACTCGATATGGTTCAACGCGAACCTATACACAGCATTACGAAATCTGTAGGGCTTTATCTTTATAGTAAGACACACAATTGCAGGATAAAACCGCATATAGTGTTGTGACTGCTGCATATATTATTTCGACAAATGCATATGATGTGGTAACCACTGCATATAAGACTGATCATCAACATAAGGCAGTCATGGAGTATCATGTATTGGGTGCTGAAACTTTGGTAACCTTGATATTAGTCAAACAGTATTGAATTGTGAAAACCAAGTTGCACAATCAAAAGATACATCGGAACTAAACAAAGTTATTTTAAAAACATATGATACTAAACCCTTAACGGGAAGGATTGTGCCTGATATTCGTATGATGAAATCACAATCTTTCAATCAGTTTAATGGAAGTCTGGAGCTGGCATGTCAGTTAACTGCTATTCTAATATGACGTCCTTATTACGCTTTGTAAAGGTGTAATACCACCATTAATTTTCCCCTATTAGTCTTTGTTAAATATGCACTTTCCAAAAAAATGTGCAGAATGTTTCAAATAAAGAAATACTTGGCATGAGTGAAGTTTTATCCTGTCCAGTTCTATAGAAAAAATTTCACATAACATTTCATTGCATATAAGAAAATAACCATCATTGGAAGTTAGTTAACCAATCAAATTTCTCCCCTTATTCTATCTGTGTACAAGGTTTAGTCACCATGTAACCTCAAGATTGCAAAATTTTCTATAGAAATCACAAATAAAAAATAATGGTGTTTTGAAATACCCCAGACATATGTTTATGACACAGAAATAGTTTTACTGCAATAAAATGTAGGATTAATTACCTACAACGGTCAAATTCAAGGGAATATTTTTTTAGACCTACTGACGTACCATGATTTGGTGGTATTACACCTAAACAAAGCCGTGTTCTAATGAGCATAAAAATATGTTTGACACATGCGCACGGTCTTACTGTGTATATTAAAGTTATTTCCATCGTTATCCTTTATAATGTATACATTTAAGCAGCTAGCATAAATTTTTATTATATATTTTTATAAAACAACATATATTTACCCTGCTCATAGTTGTTAAACTTATCAAATATGAAATGTAATGCACAGAATCCTCAGGGAGGAAACTTGAAAAGCCAAATATTTTTACGGTATTTTCGTACGCTTCGACCTATAAAAATACTGTATTTGTCCTATTAGAATCGAAATAGTTCCTTCGTGTCATGCTCAATGCTCATTTTAACATGGGTAGGCATTATATTTGACCACATTTTACACCTCGCTAACGCTCAGTGTAAAATATCGACAAATATAATGCCTACCCATGTTAAAATGAGCATAGAGCATGACACGAAGGTCAGTTGTCTGTTGTTATTTATGTATTATTGACATTTTGTTTATTTTCTTTGGTTACATCTTCTGACATCAGACTCGGACTTCTTTTGAACTGAATTTTAATATACGTTTACTTTTCTACATTGGCTAGAGGTATAGGGGGAGGGGGAGATCTCATGTTTAACCTCGCCGCATTTTTGCGCCTGTCCTAAGTCAGGAGTCTCTGGCCTTTGTTAGTCTTGTATTATTTTAATTTTAGTTTCTTGTGTACAATTTGGAAATTAGTATGGCGTTAATTATCACTGAACTAGTATTTATTTGTTGAGGGGCCAGCTGAAAGACGTTTCCGGGTGTGGGAATTTCTCGCTACATTGAAGATCTGTTGGTGACCTTCTTCTGTTGTTTTTTCTATGGTCGGGTTGTTGTCTCTTTGATACATTCCCCATTTCCATTCTCAATTTTATCAACTAAAGTATTTTGAAATATGGCTTATTTCGAAAGAATTTTTTTTATCAGAAGGCATCGAAGGGATATCAATTTAGCCGCTAAATGTTTTTCCTATCCGAAAAAGGGTTTCTTATGGAATCGTTCCCGATAAATATGAGCTTTTTGCTTTCGTACAAGAAGTATATTTTTCAGCAGATCCAATATTTGGTATCACTCCGTCATGTTTGCCACTAGCCAAAAATAATGAAACATGGATTTCTTACAAAATGTCACAAACAATTCCGGGGCGTAGCTAGAAAGAAACAATGTGCAAGCAACTCCCGCCGAGCCGAGCGAGGCGAAAAATTTTTGGGACTCTTTCATGCAGAAAAATGGGTTTTTTTTCGGTTTTCGGTTATGGGACAGTTGAAAGAGGAGCTACATGTAGATAGGACTTATAAACAATTTATGAATGTAAAACTATTAATAAAGCTTCTGAATAGAGTAATTCATGGTTAATTGAAAACATAAACTACACATTTTTCTGATGCAGAATTTACTCAAAATTGTCCAAAATCTGCTCTTCGGGTCTAGACACAAAAGGACTTCTCTATTTTTATGTCAATATTTACATTGAAATCCCGATGAATATGCAGTAATGCTAGCGATGAAAACCAGTAGTTGTGCATTGTTGATCGTACATTTGATTTCAACAGACGTAGTACACTGATAGATCTCCACGTCTCATGTCTCAGACAATGTTGAGATTTGTTAGTTTGTTATATTTCCTACAACACGAAGAAGCAGATACTGCACAAAGAAGCGATTTTCTGATAATACCAGACGCGACTACACTCTCCAGTTCCATTATCATATGGTCTATAAACGCAAAATATAATGAGACTTTCCAATACTGTTTTGGCGTGTTTGCAGAGTGATTGTCTCTGGTAGTTTTTCGAACACATCGCCGTGTCATATTTTCAACGATATCGAATGGATCCCGATTGGTACATCTCATTCCAAACAGATAAAACGTACTCTGTAAAATGTGCTCCGAAATTACATGTTTTAGACTGAGTATAACAAATTCAAATCTTGTAAACGATACAAGTTACTGTCCGATTTTGTTATGATCTCCAAGAGAACTTCTTTTTTGAAACCAAATGCCGCTATTCAATATATTACATTTCATCAATCAAAAAAGTGACAACATATGTGTTTCCTTTAAACATTATGAAATTTAGTCCTGGTATCTATGATGAGTTTATTTAATTTATAAATGTTTATTTTGCAACTTTATTTTTCATGTCAAATCGATGTGCACGCACTTGCGTGTTGGCGTATAGGGAGCTACGCGCCTGAGTGAGTAGTGAATTCATTGGATCCGGACTCTTGTCGTTGGTTTTCAAAGTTAAAATTACCTAAAGAAAAAAAGATGTTTGCACTGGAAATGTTTTTTATCCGTTCGAAGGTGACTTTCATACAAAATTGATGAAATGGGTAAAAAGGTTTTTCAAAACTATACGAAAAATAAAGGCAACAGTAGTATACCGCTGTTTCAAAACTCATAAATCCATGGACAAAAAACAAAATCGGGGTATCAAACTAAAACCGAGGGAAACGCATTAAATATAAGAGGAGAACAACGACATAACACCGAAACGTAACACACACAGAAACGGACCAAGCATCTGTGGAATATTTACTGGCCACGACGACGAGTGTCCAAGTAACGGCAAAATCTCAATTTTTTTAATGAATCATGCCTTGCACCTTTGAAATATGAAATCTGCCATCTGTGCGACACATATAAAATATTTAGATTGATAAGTAACTCTTTCACTTTATTTTACTCGGAATCTTGCATTAAGCCTAATTCTATGATATGAATTTAGTTGTATATGAAACATACGAAAATAGGCTATCAGAAGGTTGTTTTCAACATTGAAATCTGCGACACGGAAAACATTTGTGTTCTGTTATTTGCGGAATTTGATAATGACGTTATTTTTTTTTTGTAGTTTCCATTATTTAGGCCATATACGTATAGTGTCTTGAAATATGAAATTTATTTGTATGAGGCTTAGAAACGGGGGAAATACGAGGTTCCAAATATTATCCAGTTGTTATCTGTTAGAAATATCAAAGAATTGAATAACTTAGGTATATTTCTAAAATCTGCAGAAAAACTTAGAATTTAATTGCAGTAAATTATATTTTTGTTCTCACTTTATTTAAGTATTATATCATTCTCCGCTCGTATTTTGTATTTTATATTATGTATTATGTATTATGTATTATGTATTATATGTTCTTTCATGCACACCTTAAATTTATATATATTATATATTTCTTGTGAAATTCTTACATCGGTGTAAAATTGTGTATATGTATCCTATAAGCTGTATTGCTTTCGGAATAAAGTATTATTATTATGTGGTAGAGACGATTTTCATTGATTTTATTATTTTAATCACTTCTCTGTATAGTTTATCATTATTACTTATTGACCAGTTTATCTATGTATTATTTAATCATTAGAGTATTTAGTATTAATCAGCTATGCTTGACCGCACAGTGGTAACTGTTTCTACCTATACAATTTAGGGAGAGATCCATTTGCGCCAAAAATGCGTCCTTTTGCGCCACAACTTTTTTTCTCTAATGCTACGTTTGCGCCACATGTTTTAAAATTGCATGGTATCGTTTGCGCCAAAAATAAAACATACAAATGCGTCAATTAGAAGTAAAATGACTTCCCTACTACTTTATTTGGACTTGGAACCGGCAGGTTACACGACAAATGTTTCCTTTTCTGAAATATATCTTCTTAGCTGCTGCATGGGTACTGCCAAATTTAATGTATATAGTAGCTGGTAACTTCACTTTATTGTAAAAAAAACCCCACACACATTGGAGGCTGAAATGCTTAAGACAGTCCATAATAATACCTAATAATAAAAAAGCCCATACGCATGGTGGGAACACAGCACTGTGTCATCAACATATGTAGCTTAAACATAATCAGCAAATATTAAGCTTCTATTTTCTTCTATTTTGGCATATCTTTATTAAATATTCAGCAAAGCAATAAGTTCTTTTCTCTCTCTGCACATTGACTGTCTAATGCGTCTTAAATAATTTCTCTCCAGATGATCATCTTTATGGTGAAATATCTCCGAACATATGGTACTTTTAAAGTAAAAAATAAGAATAAATATATATCAATCATTAATATTTATAATAAATATGTGTACAGGTAAATTGGCGCAAATGAGTTCCGAATATTGGCGCAATTGATACATTTGAAAAACAAAATTTGGCGCAAATGATACCCATGTAAAACAGTTATTGGCGCAAAAGGACTGCTGCCACAATTTATATATCATTAGTTAGAGAGCTCAGGTGAATTTCTCTGGGGTCAGAATTATCTGTGTTCTCATTGGTTAATTGGGATATACCCCCAGATTTGAAATGGGTATTGTTTGAGAAAAATGAAGAATTTATATTTACTTTAGTTTGTGTTATTTCTATATTGTTTGGAATGGAATGATATTTCATTGATAGTCATTTGCAGTATTTTGGACATATGGAATTTAGTATATTCACTTTATAAGGTAAGAATGCACTTTATTTACTTTGAGTAGAATGAGAGATGAATGAATTGTATGGAACGCTGTAAGCCCTATTTGGTAGGTATAACCCTATATCCCTATATTATGTAAATGTGTGTAAAAGAGATGATTCCGAGTATGAGTTATATGAAAGCGTAGTTTGCAAGTAGGGAGGTAGATTTTTGAATGATTCTGAGAATGACCTTTGACCCTTATGTCATGAGTCTTATACGTCACATTGCTTTATACTGATACTACGTCATAGCCTGTAATTTTAATATATGATAATCAAGTTTATATTACTATTGTGATTGATTATTAAAAACATTGTAATGCTTTGATTATATGGAACTGAAATGTGTATTTGAATACTTATTGTGTTGTACATTGCTTGTAGGACCCATTGATCATACAGACATATATTTGATGTTAGAAGTAGAGCATTGGTTATAATGCTAATGTAGTGCTGTTGATGTTATAGCCTGATTCCATAAATCGGTAAGCTTATCTTGATCTCTATTGATATACGTATTATTGATATACTATGGTACCTTGATATATGTTAATAGAATGTTTGATAGTTAATATATTCAAATGTAGATCATATACTTATTACTACGTTTACGTTCGTTATGGCTATGATATTTTAACTTTGCATTTATTAAATGACGTCAGCCTTTATAAATGCAATATGTGATTACTTCATATGTAACTGTGATAGTTAATAACTTTATTATATATTTGTTATTATTATTTCAGGGCTGTATTTATTATATTTCCTGAATATTAATAAAGTATGAAGAACCCTAAACAGAGTGTTGTTATACGAGCCTTAAAACCACCCTGTTATAATTATAGGAAACTTGTATTATCACTCGATACAACACGGACGCACTCGAATAAGCCCGCACTGCTCTCGAAAAAAAAACGAACGCATAGAACTGAATTTAGTCCCAAAATATTGTGTTCAGTGCAATAACAAGAATTTTTGTAAAGTGTCTGTATTTCTAAGGATATAAGGATTTTATGTATGCATTTCCATCTAAACTTGCATTGGTATGTGTATAAAATTGGCTTTATTCTGGGTTTTTTGGGGGGATTAAAGCATTGTAAGGCTAAATTAAACTAAATTCAATTACTAGTATTCAGGTTGTCCAAACATTGAACCAAGATATTTCTGTTAAAAACAGTTAGGTAAACCCACTAGTGTATCTTCCGAAACTAGGATCCAGATTAATAAATCAAAATAAAATTTAAAGAGTGTTTATAAAAAAAACATCGATATTAATTTGAATATTTGTTAGTTAGATAACACCAAAACGACGATATAGGGAAAAGCCATAGTGTCATTTTTTTAGTTTCACTATTCACCGCTTCAACTTGAAAAATGAAACATAAACTATTTAAATATTCAAGTTCTTTATCACTTAACATTGAATATTGAATATTGAACTATTTCATTATTCATTATTGAATAGAGGATAACGAAAAAAGGTAATGGACGTATTTCAGCGTGGTATTTTTTTTTTATTTTAATATTTAACATATTTTATTAATAATCACCTGTTACATCAACCCTCAGTTAACCAGGGAACAACTAAGGGGGCCCCATTTTTACAGACTCATTTGTCGGGGAAAAAGCAAATGAGAAAAAAAAACTCCCACTATAAATTATTAACATCCACCTCTATAAATATTATCTATCCTTGTACAAATGTACCTGTACATGTAATCCTTATCGATCTATATATCTATACCTCTCACCATATATAATTATTTGAATAAAGTATGTTTTCAGCGTGGTATTAAAAACTTTGAATAAATGATAATGTTGTTTATGTACACATTTCCTGCAAAAATTGTCCCTCATTTGTATAGTTTAATTTGTTAACATCTCTGTTAAGCGTGTTTTAATGTGCTTATTTACAGAAAACGTGGTCTTTCGACTTCATTTACAGGTTAAATAGATATCATTCTTTTTACTTTTAAATGGAAATTAAATACATGTTTACAAATTGTAAAGATGATTCCACCGGATGTGACTTGGCATATGATAGACTTGGTCTTGAAGTAACAACATGCCACGGTAGCTTGCTTTCAACATTTTTGTATTTATTTTAGCAAGCATTATGAAGATGCATATTTCAATTGTCTTCTAATACAAGATAACTAAAGGGAAAACGAATAGACGAACTAACATATTAGAATTAAAGTGGTGGTTGTTTAAATGATATACGAGAATATAATCTTACCATGATAAGGGGGCATGTTCAAACAAACTCAATGACAAAATAACATATAAGTCTTAAAGGGTGCAACTGCCAGTCTTCAACAAGATCAACGTGTCTTTGCAATGTAATATCAGTAGCTCTCGATCACACGTTATGAACTAACACATTCATGCAGCTTACGTATTACCATCTTATTCTACACGGCGGATGCATGTTGTTTATGTTGGCCTTTTCTATATTAGTCATTTTAACCATGCTAGCGCTCATGGCTATCTCTAGTTATAGATGTTTTTTTATTGCTCACTTATTTTCTTTACAGTTGACACGATTTTAATTCTCTTTTCATATTGATGTTTTGTTTTGTTTTTTAAACTCATAAGTAATTGGTTATTGTGCCGTCTCATTTTTTAATACAAAGTTTTGTTATATTTCAACTTTAAAGTCATATGAAACGAGTGAGTGATGAAAAAAAATGTTTATCCAATTCTCGAACCAATGCATGTATATATATCATAAACTTAGTCCTCTGTGTCACGATTTTCTCATTTTTTAAGCAAATATGTCGTATAATCGACATTTTTTTTTCTCTCTGTCGGTTATGATTTAACAAATGTGGCTGCTTATTAAATGCCGTGTTTTAAAGCCGAAGTTTACCGATTGTCACCTTATAGTAAACAAATCACAAAAAGCATGGATATTGAGCACGTGCTTAACATGTACAATCAAATAAAAAAAAATAATGACAGATTCATGCGTATTGCGATCACCGGATTTTTACGAGGAGGGTTACGATAAGGTCACTATGCATACGGAAAATATGTCGACCAATTGCTTCTTGGTCGAATTGCTGGAAGGAAGCAATTAAAAATATATAGATATAGGAAGATGTGGTGTGAGTGCCAATGAGACAACTCTCCATCCAAATAACAATTTAAAAAGTAAACCATTATAGGTTAAAGTACGGCCTTCAACACGGAGCCTTGGCTCACACCGAACAACAAGCTATAAAGGGCCCCAAAATTACTAGTGTAAAACCATTCAAACGGGAAAACCAACGGTCTAATCTATATATACAAAACGAGAAACGAGAAACACGTATATATTACATAAACAAACGACAACTACTGTACATCAGATTCCTGAATTAGGACAGGTACAAACATTTGCAGCGGGATTAAACGTTTTAATGGATCCAAACCTTCTCCCTTTTTCTGAAACAATAGCATAACATCACAACATAGAAAAACATATGATAAAATATCAATTGGCAGACTTAACTCAATCAAAAAACGTATGATTACACAATGGACATAAGTTGTTAAATGAAAACCATTTAGTTATAAAAAACATATGCATATTTTTTTTAATTTGAGGTTTCTTTATTATGACTTTAAGTGTGCTACAAAAGATTCATAAGGAATAAAATTAACGGTACCAATTTTCTTGCACCAGATGCGCATTTCGACAATACATGTTTCTTCAGTGATGCTCGTGGCCAAAATATTTGAAATCAAAAGCTGATTTACAATTCAAAAACCAAGCAACTTGAAGTATTAATGAATATGAGTCTCATGTCGTTAATTTTATTGACTGGTATGGTTCCAAAATACTACGAAGCTGTTGTAACATGTCTCAGCAGAAATTTACAATGAAAAAGAAAAAGGTTGAACAGTCATTAACACGTTCAATCCCGCTTCTTTTTTTTTTTTGTATGTGTTTTTCCCATTTTAGTAGCCTGTATTATCGTGGTGAATGGTTGCTGTCTGTTTGATCTTTTTCATCATTTGTTTAATTCATCATCAGACCGTTGGTTTTTCGTTTGAATTGTTGCACATTAAAACATGTCGGGGCCTTTTATAGCTGAATGTTTTTTTATAGAGTCTGCGCATTATTGAAGGATTTTCGGTAGCCATTAAGTGCTTAAATTACGTCATCACGATTTTTTTTTATAATGGTAAATTATCATTGGCAGTTATAGTATATCTCCTTTTTGCATATTGAAATTAATGAAACTATAGATTAATAAATTATTGAGTAATTTGTTTAAAAAAACGGTTTTGATAGTGATGTATGAATTATTTCAAAATAACTGTATTATCTTTAAAGATCCCGGACAATCTGTTTATAGTACTCGGTGCGGGAGGGGGCACAAAAGATGTAAAACGCCTGATTTTGAAATTAACGTAATCTGTTTCCAAATCTGCATGAACATTAATTTCATGACAAATATGTTTGGCAGCGTTGAATATAAGTCTGACTCATATAACCGCGAAATATGAGTAAATAGACTGGATTGTATATGGTATAGTTTCACTCGAAAATGGTGGACCGATTGCCATTTACCTGAGAAAAAAATCTCAGTCGACCACTACCGCTCAGTTGCTTAATATCTGCTTAACTTTGGTTGATTTACCAAAAACAATGCTGTAACGTTGACACAATTCAGTAAATTATTCAGGTTAACAACTATTTGTACATATTTAAAGCTCTGTCGGGCATACAATTTAAACACGAGCATTTAAATTTATTTTTGCAAGAAGGAAGTTGAATTGATTATTGTAATCTATGGTGGATATCGATTATTTGTCCTAGACAGGTAAAGTATGATTTTGTAAATAACATATTTTATGTAATATAACAATATATAAGACAAATATATTCAAAAAAATTTTGTGTTTATTTCAATTGTTTTCGTTCATGCCATTTTTTTATAAATACAAATGTTGTAGAACGGTAGTGTTGCCGATTGTTTCATTGTTCACCATTTATGTACTGATTGACTTTGTTTAATCCATTTTCTGTTTTGGAATCATTATTTTTTGTTTTAATATCGTTATTTCTCTTGTTTATATATAATTATGCATTATCAAAATTATATTCTGATAATAACATTTTCAATATATATATGAACAGTATAAAGAAATATCTGTTGATTTGGTAAATTTAATCATTGTTGTAAGAGCAAGCCGTAACACGTTACATAACCAGGTGTCATTCGTTATATCGAAAAACTATCGTGAAAGAATAACTAACAGTGGTCAAATAATGCGATCGGATACTTCAAAATCTGTGCAAAATCTTCTGCATTTTCAAAACTTTGGAAAAAGAAATATGTCTGTCAAACGATTCAACCTCCTACACGATATTGTGCACCACATTACAGAAAAAGGGACGTAATTGTAAAGAAAACTCAAAAGTCGACACACAATCCTATGTGAATCAATAAGAGAGAAAAATAACACTGTGTACTATAATGTTGATATTCCAATATATTATGATATAATATTAAAAAGAAATATTTTTGAGAAAAGTAAAACTCTGTTGATTTAAAATCAAAATATATCGTGATCGATTAGGCAACACATTATTTTGATGGTAAAAGACCAGGCACAGGGGCGGATCCAGCCATTTTAAAAAGGAGGGGTTCCCAACCCAGGACAAAGGGGGGGGGGGGGTGTCCAAATATTTGTCCCCATTCAAATGCCTTGAGCGGTAAAAAAAAAAAAAAAAGGGGGGGGGGTTCCAACCCCCGGACCCCCCCTGGATCCGCCACTGAGGCATGACAAGTCAAAATTAACAGAGAACAACATTAATTTTGTTAATTTTTCCAATTGACACAATTGTAATTGGCTGAAACGTGCAGTAACTTACTAAGAACGTTGAATCAATTTTTCCGTGATATCATACTATTATTAGTTACACAGTGTGATATTGGCCTGATACGTCGGTAAATATGGGGTCAGTAAATTCCATATGGGGCGAGAGCGAAGCTCGAATCCCCATATGGAATTGACTGACCCCATATATATATATCCGTATTACGCCACTAACACACTAGCCTAACGAATTTATCTTACCGACTATCTTAACTTGTGAAATTTAGACTCGTGACCTATCAAAATGAGCAAGTCTTCAATACTGGTAGCATTTAGAAACTACTTCCATTGATCCTACAAAAAACAGATGCCAACAGTATCAACTTGTAAGTTTTAAATGTGTTTTATGGATTTATTTCAATCTTAATCATCAAATTCTGTTAAAACCTTTAAGATTTTTGCTCAGTATCGTTTTGTTTTATAAAGGGACGTAACACCACTACTAACCGTATATGAAATAAGCCCAACCTCCCTTCTAACCATATATGGATTATAAAGGGGCGTACCAACACTACTAACCGTGTATGAAATAAGCCCCGCCTTCCTACTAAATTAATATGAAATATACACAGTCTCTACGTGGACGCTTCGAACCAATCATATTCATAGAAATGTATAGGATGTAAGATAGATACCCATATTTAGAACCGTTTTCTTTGAAGACGCAACTCTAACTAAGAATTCAGGATCAAAACACATCCAGGAGCGTAAATTGTTTACAGTGAATACACATATAATGTATATGTATTTATAATGCTAAATGCATCAACGAAGGAGTGAAGCGGATGGTGGGTGGTCTGGTGGTCTTCCACTGGTAATGCAGTAATTTGTTCGTGTTTGTTTTCGTCATTTTTTTACTATATTGTTTAACTTTACATGAAGATAAATTATAATTGTTCTTAACAACAATGATACAAACTTTTCTGGTTTCCTTAGTTGTCGTCAACTTTAGATTACAGGCACCATAATTACAGTTACCTCTGCCTCATTTAACACATATTACCCCGAATTGGCTACAACAGTCATCTAAATACCAGAATATATGACAAACGAGAAAGTTGACTTTTTTCAACACAAATTCATTAGAAAGTAACAAGAACTTATAAATAGATATTCAGGGCCGGCTTCAAAAATAATACAAGCTGCTCTTGAGTTATTGTTGTTTAGGTGTAGCCTCTACATTGTATGAAGCATTTAATCTACTTGACAGTTTTACCTTTATATGTCTTTGTACTATTATGCTCCATTTGGTCATATGACTCTTGCGGTTTGGTATATTCATCCAGATTTCAAATGTTTGGCTTTTGTCATTCCTTCTGCTGCGTATGGGACAAGAGATGCGGGACACATGTTGTGTTTATTTAGATATTTTCTTTTGGTATACCATTGTATTTGTTGTCCACTTATTTTTAATTGTATCGGAAAATTATATATTTTTATGCATTCGTCTCTAAGTTGATTATATTTTCAGTATACATTTGTGTGTATGAATTTTGAATTCAGTATTGATGTACGTCTGCTCTGAATGTTCACACAGTTATTTCAAGGAATTTTATGATATGAAATTTTAAACAATTTGCATTAATTCCTTCGCTGCTCAACAAACCACCTCATATACTACCATAGATGCATAATATTGGTCAAGTAATATTTACATTTACATGTGAAAAAACAAACCAGTAAGATAAAAACAAAATTAAGTTCAAAGCGCAAATTGGTCAGCAACGTAAAATAGTGCGAATGATTATAAATAACAATCAAACTTACTTTACAGAAAATAAATTTACGACCAGAATTATTTCTTATATATTATAATCAGAAATTGAAATGTTGATTGTGTTTGATTCAGTCTTTTTAAAGTTTAAATCATAATCTAATGTATACTAAAATAAATCCAAATGATTCGATTTCCTTGTAGTAGATTCAAAATCGTATCTCCTTAAAAGAAAGAAAATGAATATATTTAATTTATATTAACGACAAAATTAATGATAATAATATATTCTTTTATAGTTGTTTTTATTTTTATTTAATTTTTTGTTTTATTTATTTTTTGGGGGGTAAGGGGTATTTATTCGTGAATGCCCATTTTAGATAATCAGATGTTATTTAGCAGTTTTATAACAATTATACATTCTACATACAGTATTGAATGAAGCTATGTTTGTTTTATTTACAGTACTCTTTAGCATTGGCTCATATCGAACAGTAAGCTACAAACAATTTGATAAATGACACAATATAAATATAAAATAAATGAAATAAGGGGTGAATAATCGCAAATGGAGTTATATAGACGAAAACGTCGCTGAGGTAGTTATATAAGTTTTTGTACAAGATTGGTTCCTTTCCAAAAACATACGATTTATAAATCAGACATTTTAATGTGGAAGCACATAAATCAATGAAACAAGCCAATTCATTGCCATAATCACTATAGATGCTATAAACAATATGTATGACGAATTTTCTTGTAAATAAAAAGGTCGCTTAACCATTCTATTCATCAATTAGTTTATTCAGAAATGAACGAACCTTCTTTCCTTATTGAAACTACACTCACGCCATATCTTCCTATATCTATTTTTATAAAAGAACTAACTTACTCGCAATCCTCATTCAAGTCCAAAAAATTTATCAAAATCATATAGTGATGGGATATTCAGAGCATGTTAAAAATTGTTTTAAAACAACGAATAGAAAAAAGCTGAATAAAAAATTAATGTTGATAACGTCGATTATGAAAACGAAGTCCGTTAAGCCTCGGTCACACCTTACCGGATGGCTCAAACGGACGCCTAACGGATAACTTTTTTTCAATCCGTTCATGTTCGTTAGACGTCCGTTCTTATTCGTTAGGCGTTCGTCCATATCCGTTGCATGTCCGTTAAGTGTACGTTTCATCCGTCGACGTCCGTTCTGATCAGTGGAAAATTTTGAGCATGTTCAAAACTTTGAACGGATGTCCAACGGATAAAATGTCCGTTGGACGTCCGTTTTGTACGGTACTCGTCCGTTTCGTTTCCGTTTTGTATGCGTTACGTGTCCGTTATACATCCGTTGGAGGTCTGGCAGATAAATTCATCAACGGACTTCTACCGGACGTCTAACGGATAAAACGGATGTTAAATGCATGTGTTACGGACTTCTTCCGGACGTATAACGGACAAAACGGATGATGAACGGATCTGAAACGGATAAATGCCAATTGAAAATTTTTCGTCAGAAATGCCAATTCAATTTCTTAAGGTTAACTTTTTGAATTTTTATTATTCATATTAGGTCCGAGACCACAATTGTCGTCCCTTGATTTTCGAATATAGTCCCTAGTGTTGACAGTGGGTTACTTGCCATTAATTTTTATACCCTTCCAAATTTATTTCTTCATGTTTAATGCCTCAAATTGCAAGTAGGGGGTGAAATAACACTGTAAAAAAAATTGGGTCTAGAATTTAAAGGAAAAAGGAGTGATTTGCACTGAAACTGAAAAAGGTTGAAAATTAGCACTTCGGAAGCTGTTAAAAGGGTTTACTCCTGGTTTGCCCACTTTTAATTCTACCAATTATCTATTAGTAAAGAAAACAAAAAAGACAAAAGGTTTAAAGAGCATACAATTGTATAGTCTGTTCCAACTTAGGTATGGTCAGGTATATTGTTAGTAAGTGTTTTCTGCATATTCAGGTTGGTTTTTTTTGTATAGAAAAAATTATTAAAAAAAATCAAATATTTTTTCTCATTATTCTCAATTTTATAAATGCATTGCATAAGGTAATATGTAAAATGAGGATAAATACAATCTTTTAAATTCACACCAAAAGTCACAAAACATGATATTCACAAATCTTCACTTCATTGTCCAGTTCAAATGGAGAAGATGGGATCGATCATCAGCTGCGTCCGAGTAATCTACCACGCTGATTAGTCCTTGTTGGAATCTTTCTTTCAGTAGTTGGAGTCTGGTTCTTATACTCTGTATCGTCATCTTTTTGGGGGCGGGCTCCTCCTGCTGCATACTGGATAATGTTGCATTCTGTAAGTGCCTGTGTCTTTTTCAGTAGCTCAATGATCTCGTAGATGTTTGCGTGGGCATGTTTGAGTCTCTTCTTAAGTTTGTTGTGCCATCCTTCCAAGTGATTTGTGGTGGGGGTCCTTCTGTGTAATAGTGATTCCATAGAAAACGGTAGCTTTCAATCCTGAACTCTGTCATGTATTCTATAAATGAAGTTGTAGCCAGTATGTTTTCAGTTTCTTAAATGTCTTCTTTAGTGTTTAGCCAAACTTCTCCAACAAGGTGGGGTGGAACAAGAGGTAGTACTGCGGCTCCTCGTTGCAGTTGAGTTATGTCTTCATCTCTTTAATAGGACTGTAGTCCATATTTCTGTGACTATTGCCAAATACACTGGGTGAAGTTGAAGTAGCAGACTTTCACATTAACCCCTGGCCACACTGTTCGTGTTGCGTTGTTGGTTGCTGTTTCATAGTCAGTAAGTAGCCTTTCTGGTTGAAGTTCTAACTGGTGTTGTTAGCAATCATGATTATTAATCGAAAAATATTTTATTGTTGTTATTTGTTTTTTTTGTAAAGAAAATGCTAGCTTGGATGCAGATTACTGTGTAAATTGTGTTAATGTGAGTCAATGTGAAATTTAAAGAAATGGATATGGAGTTTTTATGTAATACTGATTTTTCTATTGATAAAAATACAATTAAACAAATTGAAAAGGAAAATTTTTGTAAATATAAAGAGAAGTGGTACTCTGACTTAATGTACAATGAAAGAAGTAAATTGCGAACGTATAGAATGTTTAAGCAATGTTTTAATAGAGAAAAATATTTATGTATTAATATGCCTGGAAAATATAAGAGTGCATATGCTAAATTTAGATGTGGTGTTGCACCTCTGAGAATAGAAACTGGCCGATATGAAGGCATTATGGTTGACAATAGATTATGTTTTAATGAGCAATGTAAGAAAAATAACATTATTGAAGATGAGAAACATGTCTTAATTAACTGCCCAGTATATGCAGATTTACGAGCTATTTTATTTAGACATGCTAGTTCTTTTAGTTGTGATTTTGTTAATTTGTCTGATGATGATAAATTCAATTTTTTATTCACTGATGAAAATGTGTGTTACTTTTTAGCCAAAATCTGCTATGATGTATTATTAAAAAGAAAAGGTATTTTATATAATTGTAGATAATAATGTGTTTTGTAGAAATTTTATAGTCTCTCATAACTCTTTTTAGAGTGGCTCATGTTGTTTTAAATATTACTGTAATTTTATAAATGTATAAATGTATGTCAATTTTGAGGTGAGACTCTAATAAAGTATTTGTCTTGTCTTGTCTTGTTATATTTATAGCTTGATTATTGAACAGTTGCATTTATATTCTAGTTGTTAGACTAAATTGGATATTTTTTATATTAAGTTTCAGAACAGTGTATTTTATTAAAATTTAAAAAAAAATAAGTTAAATAAAGTTAAAGATATTCAATGAGATTTATTCTAATAAATCTTTAGTTTCATTCTTTTACTTTTTACCTTTTTTCAGAATGTACCAATATATCATTTGTTGATAAATTGGAAAAATAATTTCATTTCAAGTGCACATTTTTCCTATTTTTTGTATGAATAAAAATACATTTTCCTGCCAAAAATATTATATAAAATTTAGAAAGTTTTGCCCACTTTCTTTTATTTAATAACAGAATATAATGTTCTTTTGAACATTTACAGGTAAAATAAAAGGTAAAAAATATGACTTTAATTCAGAAATAAACTATAATTGTTAAAACAACAATTCCCTCTATGTTTACATATACATGTAATTAAAAGTGGGCAAACCAGGATGACACCGTTAAAAGATATCAAGACGCCCTAAACATAAAACTGTCCATATTTTGAGTGAGAGCCGATGAAGTTTTCTATAATTTTGATATAATTTGTCCCAAAAGTAGAACAACACACTGTAAAAGTTTCTTTGAAAAAGCGCAGGTGGGATTTTTTTTAATTTTCATTTATGTTCTAAAAGAAATGCACTACGAAATAATTGTGGTCTCGGACCATATTCGAACTTAGAGTAAGGGCACATCTGCACAATCAAGCAGCTGTTATTTAGATCAGACACTGCCCTTTAGCGGCATTTTGAAGAAGAAACCAAAACCAGTTACACAAAACATTTTCAATATTAATGCGATTTACATGTATTATTATTGTCGCCTTTAATTTTTTCGTATATCTTGTTGATCCGTTTTATCTGGAACGCCTCGGTTAGGTGTTCGTTTTATGTGGTACTCGTCCGTTGGATGTACGTTCGACATCCGTTCTGTCCGTTACGTCTCCGTTTCTCGTCCGTTGCATGTCCGTTATGCATTCGTTAGGCATGGTTAGGCGTCCGTTTGAGTTAGTCAGTACATTAACGGACGCCCAACGGATAACAATTTTGTCAACGGACAACTTTTATTTTCATCCGTTAGGCGTCCGTTCGTCTTATCCGGTAAGGTGTGACCGAGGCTTTAGCAATGTTTACTTGATACAGAATACGTTTGATATCAATGATTAAGAGAGCCATATGCTTAAGCACAAAAACTGTTGTTGAGAACAGTCATAGAAAACTTTGTATAGGAGTGGTAAATAAACAAATTACATATGATATCGACATACATATTTATTTTTTTTGTCTATGCATTACTTTCTTTCAGTAAATATCTAAATTTTAATTTAAAATTAGAGCGAATTCATTTATGTATTGTTAGATACATTGGTTAGTGGCAAATGTTTCAAATAATATAAAAAGCAGATTAAATTTTCTATTCCACAACAATTTTACTACTGTTTTTTGTAAATAAAACAAATTCATTAAAACTCCACAATATAACATAGAAAATTGAATCCTGATAACGCTGCTTTGAGTTTACTAAATCATTGATTAATATGCAATGTATTTTATCTTAGGAAATTTGAATAAGATAAAGCACTTGTGATGTTGGAAGAGAGTATGTCGACGACTTGTTGCATGTCTATAGATTTTCATCACAGTGAACTAAAATTTCCAGAACAAAATGGATAGGGAACATAAACAAATGAATTCAAATGATATATTTTCATTGTTCAAAAGTCGATCTATTTTATTCATATGCTTAATTCATTTGTAGCTATGCTGTTGCAGTTGAAAACACATGTACAGTTTTCTGAAAATGGTTACTTTTAAAATGGATAACTATGGATTGTCTGGCATTTTCTTACTTGTGAGTGTACATTTTTACTCTAGATTAATTAGTATTTTTCGCCGTTTCAGCGTATTATATGAGACTTAATGGTGCACTGAAGGCACATAACAATAACACAGGTTATGATAATACAGACCACAAATGTGAGATTTGTGATATCATATGAAAAGATACGTGTTTAAAATATTATAGTATACACTACAATGACAACTACTAATAACATTATAACTTTTAATATACAATACTTTTAGAACAGTACCAACCAATAAACGCATGTTTTATGATAAGGCAAAAAGACAAATGTTATCAATCATTGAAAACTTAAATTTTGAAAACAAATAATTTAGAGTTATCTACCCTTACCTATATATTTTGGAACTAGACATATTCACCACTAGCCGATACCGATATTGAAACCCACACCATTACCAATACCGAAACCAAAAATAGTAATGAGGCAAATGATTAATTTGTTAATTAACTCAACATTTTTACTGCACTTCATTGTTTGAAATTTGAATACACTAGTTGGACTTCAATTGATCAATACACTAATGCAAGTAACATGCAATTTAAGATGTTGATACAATTCATTTATGATGTATAATTGATCATGAAGCAGGCTTCATCGTAAGAAATAGCTGCACATGGTTTTACAATAGATGCAATATCGTTCCAAGTATGTCTAGATATGTTTATTATTTTTATAAATTTTCATTCGTCTTAAGGAATGGTCTACATAAACTTCATTTCATTGCCAATTTTCGTTGATCGCGGATAATGGCATTTTGATTGCATAGCTGCCTTACAGTATATGGTGTAGCAAATTGATTTTCAACTGGATATGTGGTTTTTCCAATTAGTAACAATCACGAGGAAACAGTGATATCGCATGTGGACCGATCGCATCCATTAATCTGCAAGTCGTCGCGTCATTGTTATGACCTAGGAAACCAGATTTTATGTATCTTATGTTCTTTCCGGTGTCTATTATGACTTGCGTATGAATACAGTTTTTAATCCGATGTCCACTATAACACAGAGCCTGGTTTTCGGTTTGGCAATTTGTTTTGTAGTACAGTCCCATCAATAGCTCTTACCGCTCCTTCCAATTCTGGCCAATCACCCTTAATAGATTTCAATTCTTAATCTGAAGGCAATGTTGTCATGGATATGAAAGCTTGCTGGAGAATTAGCCAAATTTCATGTACAGTTATTTCCCTACGACAAAACTAGCTATATGCTAAATAGACATACTAAATAAAGTAGGTCCGGTAAGGGTCGATTTTGGCCTCGAATATCAGGTTCATCTGATAAAAGATTTTGAACACTTTTTAAACATTGTTTATTTCAGTTGATTCAATTAGTTTTGTGAAAGATTTAAACTGAGTAAGTCATTAAAAACGATCCGATTCAAGCTTTAATACGAAAAATCTATCAAATGCGCCCAAGAAATGTCACTTTTTCAGATGTTTTTTGTCAAAAATGAAAGCGACAGCATCCGTGTTCATTACTCAATCTTTATATATGTTATGTACTAGCATCAAATACAACTTACGTTTCAATATTAAGAATGAACACAAATGCGGAAACCGTCTAAAATTTAACTAACATGTTAAAATCTGAAGATTTCAGTAATTTAGCATGACTTAATTGTGCATTGTATTGTCAAAAACAGCCCATATTAATATGAGTAGCAGAAGCATGATTCTACTTTTCATAAAAAACTAAAAGTTAACATTTTAACAATTTTGTAAAACTGCTATATTTTGGGGCAAAAAGGGGTCTTACAGGACCTACATTTTTGTACTCCTTTGTATCCAGACGTTAATTGTTTATAATTACTTGTATAAGTGTGTTTAATACTCGTTGAATATTTCTTTGCTTTTTTAATAGATTCATATCAATTGTTGAATTTAAGTAATACTACATCTAGTGTATCTAAATTTTAAACAATATAAAAGAATAAAAGGGTTGAGTTAAAACAATATAAACATTTACTATTTACCTCACTACTATTTGTTGTTTCGGTTTATGGTTTCGGTTTCGATATTGGCTTATGGTGAAAATGTCTAATAATAGTGTAACATGTTTACTATTGCGTATACAAATTCTGAAAGTTTAATTTAATAATAACACCCATCTACTACGCTATTTTCCACATATTTCTATCATTTATTACCGAGATATAAAACACTACCAAGTACGCCTCACAAATAAAACATTACAAATAGTTATCAAAGGTATCAGGATTATAATTTAGTACGCCAGACGCGCGTTTCGTCTACATAAGACTCATCAGTGACCTTGAACTCACCTATGGTGCACATGTTTTTAAATGTTGACGTTTTGTATACGCTTTTGAAACTATTTTCTAGAATACTATAGTGACATTACAAAGAGGAAGCTTCTCTGCTGGTTTTTTTTTTTACACAATATCAATAAATACTGTATTTACATTTTGATAAACATTTCCATATAGACTATTGTTTACCTGATTAAATCAAATATGTAATAAAAAATAAATACCTTCATGTGCTACATTTTGAGTAAAATGGGATCGAAATTTTGTGTTTTGCTCAAAATATGGATTTGTGGCCGTATTTTCCTTCTCGAAAGAAAGACATAACTTTTTTGTTTTTAGCGTTATCAAACCAAATGGCATTTTAAAAAAGAGGGGTTCATGAACTCGTTTTCAAGTTAAATAAGTTTGAATGATAAAAATCAGTCGAAATCTGAACCTTTTCCCGACAAGACATCATTTGACGTCGCGAAAGTAACAATTTACGTTAGCAACGTCAATACCTCCCCTGTAACTGTATCGTATGCCCTTAATTTTGTGTTCAAATATAAAAAGCGATAACACTTTATAGATTTGTTGTGTCCAATGCCCTTTTCTCGATTAACTTCTTTTGATAGGTAAAATTATATATATAAAAAAGGGAAGTGTATTTTTAGTAATCATAGCATAATCTGTATGCGTTTTTCTTAAATGTTTCCATTTAAACTATGTTAACTATCAGGCTATACCAAGTCAGGAGCCTGTAATTCTGTGGTTGTCGTTTGTTTATGTGTTACATATTTGTTTGGAATGTTGTTCAAGACTATGACATGGACACATTACATTATAGAAGTGAAAATAACTCCCAGTCAAAAGCCAAGATTCATGAGGAAATGTATGAACTAGACTTATTAGATATATGCCGCCAGCAGCACCCTTTTGATAATAGGTAGTCATGGCGGGGTCCAAATCATAAACTAAGTCGTTTGGACTACTTCATGATTACCTCAGATATAGAAGCATTTGTGGTTTCATCAGATATAGGGATAAGTTATAGATCAGATCATTCTCCGGTTTTGATTAATTTAAGGTTTTCTAGTCAGATAAGAGGGAAGGGTACATGGAAATTTAATAACAGTCTTTTAAGGAAACTGAATTAATTGAGAAAGTAAAAGGGGACATTAAAACTGTCATTGAAGAATATGAGTCTAATCTTTTTTTTTTATGGATATTGAGACAGAGGATATACACTCAGTTTAATATAAGCTATCAGCTTTTAGGGGATATGATTAAGATGAAAGTCCGCGGATCTGCAATGTCATTTTTGCTTTCCAGAAAAAAAGAAGGAAATAAAAAAGAAAAAGATCTACTATATAAGATATCATTATTAGATGAGAAACTTCTGGAGAATAACAAGAAAGGGAAGGGATCGAACTAGAATTAAAACTATTGAGGGAAAAAAATGTAAAAGGGATAATAACAAGAACTAAGACAAGATGGCAAGTAGAGGGGGAAAAGGGAAGTAACTATTTTTGTAATTTCGAAAAAAAAACATTACACAGAAAAAATTATTCCCAAACTTATTTTGGAGGACGAGACTGAGATAACAGATCCAAGTACTATCAGAAATGAGCAAAAACAGTTTTATAAAAAATTATATACTAGTTGTAAACCATTGTTACTTGAAACTCACAGGGATATATTTCTTCAACATGATAATCCTTTTATTACAAAACCGAATGAGGAAGAGGTAGGTTCCTGTAAGGGACTTTTAACAATGCAGGAATGTTTGTCTTCTCTTAAACTTATGAAGAACTCCAAATCACCTGGTATAGATGGATTTACAGTTGAGTTCTATAAATTCTTTTGGAATGATATTTTAGATACCACTGGTAAGATGTTTAAATGAGGCTTTAGAATATGGAAATTTCTCTATCACACAAAGGCAGGGGCTCATTACTTGTATACCAAAGGAGGGTAAGTCAAAATGTTATTTAAAGAACTGGCGACCTATCACACTTTTGTGTGTAGACTATAAGATAGCTACAACAAGTTTAGCAAATAGACTAAAAAAGGTGCTGGTAAACATAATTAGTCAAACACAAAATGGATTTCTTAAAGGTAGGTTTATAGGCGAATGTACTCGATTTGTTTATGATTTGATGGAAAAGATGGTGGAAGACGACATTCCTGGGCTTTTACTTTTAGTCGATTTTGAAAAAGCTTTCGACACGGTTTTATGGCTTTGAACATACATTTATAAGTTGGATCAAGGCATGCTACTGTTATGCCTCTAGTGCAGTGTTAAACAACGGATATATTTCAGAATTTTTTCATTGAAAAGAGGGGTTCGTCAAGGGGATACTCTGTCTCTTTATCTATTTATTTTAGTTTTGGAACTACTCAGTGCAGCTATTAAAAATGACCCTGATGTTGCTAGGGTACCAATTAATGACTCGGAATTTCTAGTGAGTCAATATGCTGATGATTCTTCCCTTGTCCTGGATGGTGACAAAAAGTCTCAAAATCAATGTCTAAATTTGTTTGATAAATTTTCAGAATGTGCTGGACTTACATGTAGGTGTAATGTTGACAAAACTGAGGCCATATGGATTGGGTCAAAAAAGGGTACAACTTTTACCAGAAAAAAATCTTGTTTGGAACCTTTCTGGGAGGTTCAAACTATTAGGTATATATGGTTTTGGTTCAAGTTCTGACTGTCCTCCTTACACCCCCCCCCCCCACCATGTCTTGGCTGTATAAATTACTAGACCCCCAAAATTATTCTCCCTGAAAAGTTTTGCTGCTTAGCTATATACAAAAATTTGGGGGAGACAAAATTTTACATTTAAGTAAAGAAGGATTGCTTTATTTAGCAAAAACAAGTCAATCCATTTTGGCATGATATCCTGGTTCATTGTTCAAAATTGAAAAATAAGTTGAAAGTTGAAAACAATACCGATATTCTGGCCCATTCCATATGGCTAAATCCAAACATCAAAATGGATGGCAAGATGATATTGAAGGGTAAATATATTGAAAACTGCATATTTTTTATCAATGATTTGGTGTCAGATAATAATACATTATTCTCATATAAAGAATTTGAGAAAAAGTATAATATCAATACTAACTTTGTAGAGTATTATGGTATTTTAAGCGCTATTCCAAATATATGGAAATGTAGGATAGAAGGTAGTTCCAAACTTGATAATATTGAAAATAAATTAGTAGATAAAGTTAAAAAAAGAACCAAAATCTTGTAAATGTTTCTATAATTTATTTCTGGAGGATAACAAAGTGTTATCTTTCTTCCCGTAACAAGTGGAAAATAAATTTAAATTTACAGATTGAAGATTGAAATGCTATTTATTCCATGCCCTTCATTATAACCAAAAATTCGTTTTTACAAAATTTTCAATTTAAGATTGTTCATAGGATTTTACCATGTAATTCCTTTTTATATAAATGTAAATTAAAAGAAACTGAACTATGTACATTTTGTTCAGAAGTTAGAGAAACTATTTTCTATATTTTTTGGGAATATAATATAACACAAAACTTCTGGTTATCCATTATAGATTGGATTAGAAATTATGAAATCTTAATGCCTTTTAGTGCAAAAGAGGTCATTTTAGGTGTGTCTGAGGATTCTGTCAACAGTAAAACAGTTAATAATATCTTGTTGTTACTTAAATACTATATATACAAATGTAGATGTAAGAGTGTATTGCCCACAAAACATGGTGGGATAGAATATTTAAAGTATTGGATTAAAATAGAAAAATACTCTGTATATTTCTTAACCCCTACACAAAAAATAAAAACGGATCAAGATTCTGTTTTTCTTTCTTATAAAAACCAAGTTAATGGTACAAAGAAAGATAAGTTTACATATAATAACATACAGATTTTGCGCATGACAAGTTTGCACAAAAGCGAGCAACAAGAATGAGAGATTGTTGATCAACCTGGAGAACATACTTCTATTTTGATAATTCTAATTAATTTACACAAATTTTTCAATACACTAATATTTTTTTAAATAAATAAACTGCCGAATTTCAAAATATTTACTCGGCTTACATAGTAAGGTTTAAGAAAAGCTCTTCTACTTTCTGTTAGAGCTTTACAGTTTAAAATAAAGTGAAATGCATCACCAATCTCATGAGAATTACAAAGTACACAGTACCTTTCCTGTCGAATAATTCTACGCCATCTACCGGTTTCTATAGGTAACCGATGATTTCCAGTTCTAAACCTACATAACGTTTTTTTTTTTATCTTCATAAGGTAATAAATCTAAATATTCTTCAAATTCAAAGTTTTCTTTAAATAGTTTGTAACATAAGGCTTTTGGAGAATTCTCTATTTTTGATTTCCAAGTCTGCTGAAATTGGTCAAAAAATCTGTGTTTAGTGCTCAACTTTAGCCATTTTGGATTAAAACTATAGTTATCCTGATTTAACCAAATATTTGAAAATCCATATTTATTTAAGATATTTTTTATACAAATCAACCATTCGAAAGTAAATCCACCATCTACGTTAAGTTTATAAATATATCTATATAGAATATTTGTCATTTTACTATCGGAACTTTTTACAATATTAGACCAAAAAGATACCATACGGTGTTCCACATATACTGACATAGGATAAGCGCCTAGCTCTCCATATACCATAATGCTTGGGGTTGATTGTTTTCAAGTTTAACAAAAGTTTACAAAACTTCAAATGCACTCTTTCTATTTCATCAGTATTACTAAATCCCCAAATTTCACAACCATTTAGCAATATAGGCCTTACAATTTTATCCAAAAGATCGTACTGACATTTAACTGTCAGGTTATGTAAGCGGCCTTTTTTTAGAACTTCATACATAGCTTTGGTGGCTTTACTAATGAGTTGATTTGTACTCTTTTAAAACTACCCGTTTTGGAAAAAATAATGCCTAAATATGAAATATCCTTGACAATTTCTAAATCATTACCAGCAAGTGTAAAATTTAATTTGTTTGTCAATCTACCATTACGAAAAATAACAATTTTTGTTTTGGTTGGATTAACTTTCAGTTTCCATATATCACAGTATTCATAAAATGTATTTAGCTGTTGTTGAAGATCTTGTGTAGTTTTAGAAAATAAAACAGTATCATCTGCATAAAGTAATACATAAAGTTTCAAGTAAATATTAATTTGTTCTTCTATTTTATTTGTCACTGTGTTTAGACCTATTACATCATTTCTATGAAAAAAATCTTCTAAGTCATTCAGATACAAAGAAAAAAGAAAAGGAGATAAATTTGCTCGTGTCTAACACCTATATTACATGGAAAGTATTCGGTAGTATCACCATTAAATGAAATACGAGATTTAATACTACTATACATATTAAAAATTACATTATACATTTTACCATTTATATCATTTAATAGTAAATTTTGCCACAGGCCATTTCTCCAAACGGTATTAAAAGCTTTAGCAAAATCGATAAAAGCACAAAAAAGTTTCCTCTTTTTCGTTTTTCATCGTCTGAATGGAAGAATATAAAATAAATAAGTAATCAGTAGTGGAGTATCCTGTCCGGAAGCCTCCTTGGTTTTCGCATATTAAGCTATATTCTTTCGAATATTTATTTAATCTGTTATTTAATACAGATGTCAGAAGTTTCCCAAAGCAGCTTATTATGGTGATAGGTCTAAAATTCTTTGGATCAAATTTATCCCCTTTATTTTTAAACACTGGAATTATATCGCCCCATAACCATTCTTCGGGTACAATACCTGTATCAAAAATTACATTAAATAGTTTTACATAAAATATCACACATAACACTGAAAGAATGCTTCAGATATTCATTAACAATTCTATCATTAGCAGATGCTTTATTATTTTTCAGACCCTTCAAACCATTTTCAACTTCCTCACGAGTAATTACAGAGTTAATATGTACATTCAAACTATCTACATCAACCTGGCTTTCCGAAGGATTTTCATTATCTTCATTTTCACCGCTATTCAAATCTGTGAAATAATCAAACAATTTAAACAGTAATTGGGATATCTGGAGTTTTGGATTTTTTGTTACTGTTTAAAATTTTCCAGTATTCCTTTGGATTTTTTTATTTCAAATTATTAATCTTATTTCTAATATTCTTGCGGTGTTTATTTTTACTTTTATCCACTGTTCTTTTGTATTGCTTTTCTAGAGATTTTGTCTCATTGAAAAGATCTGGTGAAAAATTACGTTTCAGTTTTCTCTTAGATTTTTTGAATTTTTTGCTTGCAGTCTTGCAATCTTCGTCAAACCAAGGCTTGGATGTATTCATTTTAACATTATTTTGTTTATCACATTTCATATAAGTACCAAACGTAGTCTTAGAAGCATCAACAAGTATATCCCAAGTTCTTTTAACAATATTATTTACACAATCATGATTTACATCTTCTATGTTTACAGACTCAAACTCAGTTAGAATAATGTCAGTATGGGTTTTATCTATATTTTCAATAAAGGTATCCAGATTTTCGATGTCCCATCTTTTAACCTCTTCAGTTGGTGTGAACATCCCTTTTTAAAATGATTTCTTTTCTCATTTTCATATATGCACATAGCAAGTGACAATGGAGTGTGAGCATCGGAAAATAATTTTGATGTTTCAAGAATAGAAAAGTTTTGAAGAAGTGTAAGAAAATTTGCAGAGCCAATAACATTATCTACCACACTGACATTTTTACATGTAAATTGGCCTTTATCTTTGTCATCCCCGATTCTACCATTACAAATAAATAAATTATTAGCTCTGCATAGATGTAAGAAAATGTTACCAAAATTATTTTTCTTTTTATCCATACTTTTTCTTGAAATATTAATATTTGAGCTTGCTAACGTGTTTAAAGATACATCATTCAAATCAAACATTCCTGAACATTCATCATAGGTTACTTCTGTAAAATCTAAGTCCTCGCCTGTTCTGGCATTGAAATCTCCATGAAGGCATATATAACTATGATCTGAACTAAATCAGAAGTGGCAATTGTTAGAAGCAGCATTTAATTAACAAAATCAATTGTAATATTAATATCTTATTATACCATTATGATTTAATCGATCTTACAAGTATTAATTAACCTTTTTTATCACATATATTTAGTACAAAATACAGCTATTTTGTATACCTAATAAAGGTTCGTTTTTCCAGTCTGTATCACCTACCCTGGATCAAATGAAAAACCGGTCATTTTTTTGGTTTTATTATGTCTAAATTTAAAGTCAGTCATACAAGATTTTATGTAGGTCATCAAATGAGTAGTGGCTACATTTTCATATGATAATAAGTCATCTTTTTGTAATTTTGTCAGAATTATTTTATCATTGAAAAAATGTGCTAATGTTTTATGCTCAAATTGCACTAAATTGCTTTGCTTGAGATGATGTATATATAAAAGTATGTTTTCTTCTTCAAAAGTTGTCCTAGTAACTGCAGTTTTGTGAAGGTCTGGCTTAATGAATGAAAGTTCATTTTTTAAATTTGTTAATACTTTAGCTCTATGAGGAAGATAATGAACTAGTTTTGACAGAGCAGAGGAGGAAAAAGTTGTCATTGCACCCTTTACTTCACGGTTGATACAACTCTCGTGTGCTTCATCCAACCCCTGACTATGAATGTTTCTCCCAGATATGTTTACTACAAAAGCACCCTCTTCAAACTTTTTAATAATGCCAGCTGGAAAAATTTTCAAGTCCGCTATATGATATGGTAAAAGTCGAGCATAATATTTGCTTTCAGTGATTTGGGTGATTTTGGTAACTTCTTTTATACAAAAATTACGAAGTTCCCAGTTACCAGAACGTATAGCAAGGAAATATGAAATATAAGTGAAGCAGTGCTTACTTAAGAAAGTATTCCAAAATCTCCAGTTTTCATTTTCTGCACAAAGCTGATCTAATAATTCTTCATATTCAGATGAAAAATTTTGGAAAAATTTCATTTGTTTTTGTATTTTTTCTAAAGGGGGAAAGTGTATCATCTGATAAAATGTCAGATACTCTTTTAATATGAATAAGATGGTCATTTTGGTCATGGTTAAAATGATAATATTTAATGACAGTTTCTATTTGAAAACGAAAAAGTGATTCCCAGAATTGCATCAAGAAATTATGTGTTTTATCAAAGTTCAAAGCCTGTATAACTGAATTTGCAGTTGCACCTTGATGGAAAATTTCAATAAAATCTTTGAGACCAGCATCAAGATACAACTTCATAATCATCCTCTGATAATTTTTTAATATGTGCCAGTCACCTGGAAAAGGGAGGACCCAATCAAGTTCGGATCCATATTCCCCTTTTAGCTTTACTAACAGGTCATATGTCTTTCCATCACCAACAACAACTAAATGGTTGATATCCCGACCAACATTTAAATTTTGATGCAATATCTCTAAAGAATGTTTGACAGTATCTTTATTGTCACATTGTTCGTCCAACAAAGACAGATATTTCACCTCAGATTTTTCAATTACAGTATTATTATTTTTTTTACTTATAAAATCTTGAATACCAGGGGATTGGGAATGGCTATTTGGACAGGGCAATTTACAAAAACAATATTCAAGTAAAGTAGAAGCACAGCTTTGGGCCACTGCAATTTCAGAATCTGATTTTTCAAAATCATTTACAATGAATTTTTTTTTTAAATTAGATTCTTGTCTGTTACTATTAGAAGGTTCTATAGTAACTTTATTAATAAAACTATCTAAATTAAGTAAAGGCTGATTACAGAAATGAAGATCTTCTGGTGTTCTTTTTCTGTTTCGAGCAAATTGCTGAATTTCTGATTCTTTCATTACTTCTGTGCAAATGGCTGCAATGCTTGACAATTTTTTATGAAAACCATTATACTTCCTTAAATCTGAAACATCAGTAATATTTTTTGACATGAGAAAAATACCACTATCAAAGTATAACCTTTGATTTATTAAAGGACAGTATTTTCCATCAACCTCCATAATGTGGAAAGAATGGTTAGTTAAAAACATGGGATTTATTTTCTTTTTAAGGAGTAAGTGATTTGGGTTCAAGGGATTTTTTGTGTTTATTTCATATATATAAATACAGCATCCTGTAGCAAAAGAAACAGCAGCTAAATCTACTAAATCTGACTCTCTCCTAGTATTAAAAAGATATAATTCATGGTTAATGTCCTCATCTGGAGAAAATTTTGAAACTTTAGAAAAGTTTTCATCACTTAAATAATAAGGATCTGACAATATTTCTCTCAGAGATTGATCCATAACAGTATTTGTTAGGCAATTTTCCATAACTTTTTCAATATCAGAATTGCAAATACCATCATTATCTCTTTCAGATGTAAGTAAACCATAATTCATTAAAATGGCAATTGACTTGTAAAGGGAAATAACTTTAAAATCATTATCTGGAAATAAATTGATGGAACGATACTCATCTTTACCATATAAATATATATGCCCTTTTAAATATTGTTGCTTTTCCTCGGGCAATAACTCTATTGATGGCTTAGGTATAACCAATTGAATAGAGGTTCCATCAAAACCACGATGGGCATCTGTAGACTTAACAGCAGCATAAGATGATCTTTTGTTAATATTATCTACAGATGCTATTTGAAATTGACATTTTGAGGAATTTATTGAATTTGATTTCCTTTCTTCAACAATTTGAGTTTGATATCTCTCATAAGTCTGCTTAGAAACACATATACCAAATTTATTTAAAAGGTTAAAGCATTCAGTAGAGGAATTGATAAACTTGTCAATGATGTCAGCTATTAATATTTGAAATTTATTACATTTAGAATCTCTGTTGAAAATTAAACAACAACAAATATTAAAAATTTGAGAAAACTGAACAGAATCCTCACTTAATGAATTCTCCCCAAAAGGAAGCTGTAATTGTGTTTCCTGTCTAATTAAGGAACACAAGAAATTCCACAATATTGGGTCAATAGTATTCTCTATGAAGTCGTGAAATTTAAAATTTGACAAGTTTCTATTTGAATTATTTTTAATGTTTTTACAAGATGATTGTATTTTTAATTTTATAATTTCTGCAGCTTTTTTCAAAACATTTCCATCATTAAGTTGTACATTCTCTTCAAGTTTATTTTCATCATGTGAAGTACATGTTTTGAATTTCTTCAATTCAGCTAATGAGTCAATAAGACATGAAACAATATTCAGTCCTTTCATTAGTATTATAGTACCATGTGGGTCATATTTACAGTCAATGGAATCACCAAATAATAAGTTTAATTTATTACATAATATACGGTTTTGATTTCTCAACTGGTCCGAGATAAAATTCCCCCCCAAAATCTTTATAAAACTGCACAATTTGTGAAATAAGAAGTGCCTTTCTCTGCAGAAGATCGTTGCAAATTTTAATAACAAGGATTTCAAAAGATTTAGTATTACTGTTATCAAAATAAATGGGAAGGGAGCTGTTAGTGGCTTTTGTCAAAATGTCTGTAATCTTTTCACGACTTAATATCTCAACAAAAGCATCACTGTCCAAAAAGTTTGTAATGGAGGAAAACATTGTTTGCATATATCTGAATTTTTAGATAGATCAACAGGAGTAAAATTTTTGTCTTGAAAGTAATAACACAATTTGTCCATCTTGTCAACCCTCAATTTATATTTTCTCTTTAAAATAGAGCAATAGATTTTACATTTGTCATGTGAAGATTCAAACCTTGAAGCCTTCAAAAAATGTGAATCACAAAGAAAAATCTCTTCATTATCAGTAATATTTGTATCAAAAACAGAATTAATTTTATCCAGAGAAATGGGTGATTGGCGTAAAATAGATAGGTCTTGGGAGCACATATCAAGAGAATGTAATGTACATTGAACCTTTTTCTTTTTAATAATCGGTACATCTTGCTCATTTCTCTTGCTACTGACTGCTCTATCTGATTTTAGAAAACAAGTCTTGCAAATGCAGTCATTATCTATGAGACCATATTTTCTTGAATATAATTTAAAACAATGTCAGAATGTTTATCATTTTTAGACAAGTGGCGATATGAATAATTACTGTGTTTTTTGCATATATATACTGCATGGACCACATTCTTTTTCAGGGTGATAAATTGAACCTTTAACACCCCCCAATCCAGGTTGATATAAATATATTTTCAGACCATCTTCACAGATGACTGACTTCATGAAAGATAATGAAAGACCATTTTTTAACCTAAAATGTTGTAGGTTTTTTTTTATTCCAGTGTGTTTTTCAACAAATAATTTAAGGCTTGCTATTGCTACAGTTTTATGAAAAGTATTGTATGTCAGAGATTTACCAAAGGCTTGGATATGAAGACTTGTTCTTTTATCAGATGTATTACAGAGTCTGTTATTATAATCTGCTGGAATTTTATCTTTGTTTCCATGAGGAATTTCTCCTGTATTAGATATTTTAACACTAAGACAGTTTTCTTTCTTGTCAGAAATAGATAATACATCAAAGGAATTTTGTAAAGACAGTGTGAACGAGTCAGGAACAAGGCAATAATTCAAGTTGATTTTAGGAACATATTTTGAGCTGCTACCACATGTACCAATATTAGAAACAGGACGTTTATTTTTAGTCTTTGGCTTTTGTCTCAAACTCTGTTTAGACTGTCTGATAGTTGCTGTTACAGCATTATTAGTATTGACTGTAACAGGTTTAATACCAACATTTTTGTTTGCTAACTTGTTGGAGAATTTAAAATTATTCAGAAAATTTTTGATGCCCATTTTGTCAACTGGGTCAATGAGGGGTGGAAAATCTCCCACATTTAAATGAAAGCTCATTTTAAATATATGTGAATTTTAAATTAATCTGTTCAAAATATTATTTCTAAAGGTATCTTCAATATACAATCAGATTTTCAATAAGTCGTAGCCTGATTTTAATATGTTAACGTGTTGTAACAGTCGAGAACCAGACAGGTAAAGAAAAATGCCGGAGAGCTTATTACAAGACTGTTGTACAACCAGGAGATAAATATAATGCCATGAACGCAGTTGACAAATGATGTGACGCGTTCTTTTTATTGATGAGGTTCAGGATAGTGCAATCGATTGGCATTTTCTTTCTAACAATATTATGGAGGCCAATATTATTGTTTTGCCGGAAATAAATGAAATATATATATAATGCAGTTCTCTTGCGGTGCGAATACCAAATAATTCCGGTTTGTTTAAAGATTGCCGAATTATTGTGATTTAATCTGAATTAAAAACTGAAAAAAATAATATGATGACAATCTTTGAAAAATAAACAAGTAGTAAGAGCTGAAATATAATAATAGCCACTTGAGTGTATGGTGTCCGCCCGCTGCCAATGTATTGTGACGGGTCAAAACATAAAATGCATGTTGTCAATTCATTTTTTCTGTCCGATAGAATTTTTCAAATTTTAAAACAGACATACCACATGTATTCAGGATCATAAAATTGAAATTTGGGAAAAAATTGAGGCGAAAAAAATAATGCCAAAACATGAATAACAATAATGGTGAAAAAACCAAGTCGTCTCTCCGTGATAGGGACCCTCAAAATAAATATTGTTTTTCTCAATATCTAATCGATAGAACCGTTTAAATTTTTTATACAGCATACAATACATACCAATGATTATTACAGGAATGTATGAAAAGAATTGAGGCGACCAATTTTTGGAATTTTCTTATAATTGAAGCCGAGCCGTAACGTTAGCGAGAAAAGGTAAAAAAAAAAAACACACACTTTTTTCCATATTTTTTTTTTTTTTTATAAAAATTAATAAATCAATAAATACGGTTTTATTTCAGGAATGTATATACCAGGGAATAACCTTTTTCATTTCAGAGCAGTGAATACTTCATATAAACACCAATACGCTTAATTATAATTCCACCACCTTCCGCACTTGCAATGAAAAACATTGAAAAAATAGGACTCCTACTTCAAAAGGGGTACAAATTTCCGCCCTGGCTTGGACCCTCATTTTCTTATTGAATTTCGATTCCAAATACTTACTAGAATAAGCTGTAAAAAAAATTATTCAATCGGAGGATAGGCTTTTTTTTTGTACCCCTTTTGAATATCACTATTTAATTCCACAGTGCAGACAATCAAAATCCGAAATTCTATCTTTAGACAAAAAAAATATATGTTTCCTGTTATTTTAATGTATGAGAACAAAAATAACATGTAAATTTATTTATTTTTCTAACACAAAAGTGCTTAAAATCAACATTTTTTCCCGTCAGTATTTTGCAGTACTTGATAGAAAATAAATTACAAAAGCGCGCCATTTTTCAGTTAACGTCGGCCGACGCAAAATAGTCCAATTTTCGGCGTAGGGCTACTGAGCGCCGCCGAATCACATTTTGGCTGAAAAGGCACATCCGGTTGTCCTACTGGATCGCATACCCCGTATCGCATAGCTAAACCCGTATCGCATACCCCGTATCGCAGGGTAAAACCCGTATCGCATACCTTTTTTTTTATTATTATTATTGCATACAGTTAGTTTTTTGGGTTTTTTTTTGCTTAAGAATTTTTTTTTTTAAATTACTCAATTTTTTGAATGACGTCATTGTTTGGTATGTAACGTCACGAACGTCAAGTTTTCATATTGTACGTGACGTCACAAACATCAAGCTTTTACAACATATTTTTTTGGCACACTAAATGCAACTATAAGAAATACAAAACACTCAAATAAATACAATAATAAACAAAATATTTTCAAAACAACAGATTGTAAGGTAACCCAGGTGCTTCGTATAAATAATTGAGCAGTTATTTTAAGGCTTTGAAACAAGACAAAAGCAGAACTGAAGGTAACCCAGTGCTATGGATCAGAAAACAGTTCATATAATATAATACTCTTCTGTTGAAATATATGATAAAGCGTATAATACATGGCAAAATCCGTATCACATGCCGTATCACCCTCGACCAATATCATCCCTCGGGCTGATATTGATGTCTCGGGATGATACGACATATGATACGGATTTTGCCATGTATTATTCTCTATATACCTTGTGTCTAATACTGTATTATGTAATTTCACATGTTTCATCTTGAAAAATTAAATAATTACAAAAAAAAAAAAAAAAAAAAAAAAAACGGCCGTTAGTTTTCTCGTTTGAATTGTTTTATCTGGGCCTTTTATAGATGACTATGCGGTATGGGCTTTGCTCATGGTTGAAGGCCGTACGGTGACCTATAGTTATTAATGTCTGTGTCATTTTGGTCTTTTGTGAATTATAGTTGTCTCATTGGAAATCAAACCACATCTTCTTTTTTTATATTAAGTTATCTTAATCACAGTGTAGATACTATTCTGTACGCTATCCGGAAGTCGCGATTTTCGAAGCGAGAACTTTTTGAATCACATTTTAAATTTGTTGGATATACTATATTAAACGGTAAGATGTTCATCTGTACATTGCTTAATGATTAATTCAGCTGACATCGATATTCACAAATGGTTTATAATTAAATTTAGCACATTCATTATTCGTATCTTTGCCTTAATCAAGAGATTTTCAAGTGCATCACTACGGTAAATCAGTCGGTGAACCTGAAAACAATCTTTTTGCACCCTTACTGTACAAATTACCGTAAAAACCAGACTTAATTTACTAAATAAAGTATATTTTAAGTGGTGGTAAAAGTTTCAGCCAGATCTTTGAAGCCAGAAATAAGAAAATTACACTTGTTTGAATTTCTCACTGTACGATCAGTCTCGCTTGTATATTTTGAAACTGTATGATCAGTCTTTATTTCACTGTATTCTAGTAGTGATTTCAAAGTTATTTACGATACATTAGAAGATTGCATTTTTCTTAATAACACAGATATATTTTAATAAATTCACATCCTGAAAACTTATCAAACATGTTTTAGCTTGATAGGGTGTACTCGACTTACTACATTAAGTATAAGGATGTTTGAATGTTGCTGAAATAAGAGGAAGGTTTGTTTGTTTATTTAAGTTTCAGAAATGTCCTCCGTTATACTTAAAATTGTACAAACACACAGATGTAATTGTTTTATAAAAATGCATGCATTTACAAACATTCGAGGCCGTACTGTAGCCTATAATTGATCACAGTTCCTTCACTTTGTTTTGGATGTAGATCTGTCTCTTTCACACTCAATTGTACACCACTTGGTAAAGCGGTGGTTTATAGTGATAATGAAGTCCGTCTTTCAGTTCGTCCGTTGGACCGGTACAACATGTTTCGCCGGTTTTGTAAGGGCATCTCCTCATAAACCACTTAATATACATTGGGGTTTCCAGACATTTTTAAATGGAGAGGGGGTCCAATCCAGGAGAAAAGAGGATTCCAAATATATGTCCCCATACAAATGCATTGAAAATTTAAAAAAAAAAGTTTCAAACAGCCGGATCCCATTTTTCTTGAATCCGTCACTGGTATAACTATAACATTATTTTTTCTCGGATTCCGTATCATAAATGATAATATAGAAAAAAAGAAGATTCGGTATAAGATTGCCAATGAGACAACCGTCTACAAGAGATCAAAATGACACAGACATTAACAAATATAGATCACCGTATGGCCTTCAACAATGAGCAAAGCTAATACCACAAAGTCAGCTATAAAAGGCCCCGAAATGACAATGTAAAACAATTTAAACGAGAAAATTAACGGCCTTATTTATATATTAAAAATGAAATGTATTTCGAATTTTATTAAAAAATCTTTTATGGGGTTTCTTTATATAAGATACGGACTTGAACATTGCATTATATGGGGGCACCCATCAGGTATTTCCAACCGTGACACTTTTCTAAAACTGCTCTATTTTTTATTAATTAATGTATTATGGACCTTCTATTTAGAATTTTTGGTAAAAATATTTTTGATGTTTCTATATTTAAAATACGGACTTTGTCATAACCTTATATTGGGCATACCTATTTTATATCCACAACTTCCTTCAGACACTTGTCATAACTTAATGAATCTTTTTAACTAGGCACCTCTTGTTTTGAATTTTCGAAAATTCATCGGTTTTCTATTCCCATGATAAGGACTTTTCCACTACCTTTAATATTGAGTGGTACCCGTTTACTATACGCAACTTTCAAAACCTTACCATATATTAATAAAACTCCTCATATTCGTTATTAAATGATGCCCCTGTGCACCTATAATTTAGTTTTCTGGGGGTTTATTTTTTTCCAAAACATAGACTATAGAAGTGGTGGGGTATAATTTCGTTAATTCTTTCCTCAATACCTAAAGTTTTTAAACAAAGCTTTCTCTATCTATTTTTTTGTCATTTAAAAAGAGACAGGCTTGATGTATGTTATCACCAATTTGTCAACGGCAGACGGTGTTAATAGTTTTTACAAATGTAATAGTTAAAAACAGATAACTGCAACGACACACTAATACAAAGTCCACAAGCGAATCATGTATTGCCTTTTAGGCATTTGATTTTAAGTAACACTGACGGAACAAAAATATAATTATTTTGCCGTCTACAAAAATCATCAGAAATATATTTATATTGTCCGATGAAAGAAATTACACGTTATAGTTCCATGGACACACTCATAATATCACATAGACACGTATATACCATCAAATTGCCGTTGTTTTTCAGTCAAGGTCGTTAAAAACTTCCATTTGTTGTTGTTTTTTTTCTTCAAAATCACGACTGGTCATACAGACAAAAAATCTGAAATCGCTTCTAGAATACAGTCAGTTTTGGACTGATCGTACAGTAATTTATTTTGGGATCCTCAAGGAAAGCATATTTTTTATTAGAAATACGAACATTCTACTTAAATACGGTAGGAATATTGAAACAGTATATATTTAACTGTAAACTGATGCAAATATTTACAATAAAAGATTATTTGCTTTGTACTACGAGAGCAAAATTGTCAATCGATTTCACTTTTTGCTATGAAGTTGGTGTGATGCACACGTATATTTTATATTCTACTGCATGTTTTTGTTACAGTTACTCATATCTATGATGTTATACATACATTTATGATGTGCAAAGCACTTTATAGATATAGGAGTAAACAAATGATGAGAAAAAGCGCCAAAACAAAACCGTTCTGTTAGGCAGTTTGAAATCCTCGCTTCGAAAATCGCGACTTCCGGATAGCGTACAGAATAGTATCTACACTGTGTTAATGGTACTTAATAGATGTCAAATTTAATCATAATTTGACTAGACAAGTTCAAGTATTAAATTAATGCTTATTTAGTTTCGATTCTTCACAAAAATCCATTAATCAAATTGATACAAAATAAATGTGTCTACATAAATGTATTGCATTTGTAGAATTTGTTTCAGGTATTTTATGTCCGAACAAGTCACACCTATGTTAAAAGATGTCCTGAAATGGCTGAACTAGTCATATTCACAAAAGTAAAATGCTACAATGATTACGAATATCACTGTTTGGCGTTACATCGAATTACGTTTAACAACTACAAAGAAGAATGCAGACCACCAGAATGGGTATCTTTAGGTACAATAAGACTAAAACTAATAGATTTAATATGCAATACTTATGATAAATAAGAAGATGTGGTATGAGTACCAATGAGACAACTCTCTATCCAAATCACAATGTGTAAAATGTAAAACATTATCTTAGGTCAAAGTAATGACTTCAACACGGAACTCTGGCTAAAATCGAACTGCAAGCTATGATATGCCCTAAAATGACTAGTTTTGAACAAGTCAAACAGGTAAACCGGCTGTCTTAATTTTTTTTTTATAAAAACGATTTACGAGAAACACTAATAAATCAAACCCACAACTGCCAACCACTGAACAACAGACTGCAGGTTTAGGACAGGTGCATACAAATGCGGATTGTTGTTCATACAAAAAAAGATGTAATATGATCCCCAAAGAGACCAATAGACACAGAAATGACAACTTTCTGAGGTCACGGTACAGCCTACAACGACGAACAAAGCCCATATCGCATAGACAGCTTTAAAAGGCCTCAATGACTATGTAAAATGTTACAGGATTATAATTTAATACGCAAGACGCAAAACAGTTCAACGAGAAAACAGCCTATTGTATGTACAAAAAAAAATGAACGAAAACATATATGTAACACATCAACAAACGACAACGTATGGTGAGATATATTGATCGATAATGGTTGCAGGTACATTTACATAATGTCATTTGTACAAGGATAGATAATATTTATAAAGGATGATGTTAATAATTTATAGTGGGAGTTTTTTTTCTCATTTGCGTTTTCCCCGACAAATGAGACTGTATAAATTGGGCCCCCTTAGTTGCTTCTCTGCGCAACTGAGGGTGGATGTAACAGGTGATTGTTAATAACATATGTTTAATGTAAAAAAAAAAAAAACAAAAAACAAACGACAATCGATGAACTACAGGTTACTGACTTAGGACAGGCACATACGAACAGACTGTGGCGGTGTTAAACATATAAGTGGGATCCCAACCCTCCCCTAACCTGGAACAGTAGTGTAATAATACAACATAAGAACGAACTATACAAATCAGTTGAAAAAGGCTTAGCTCATCAGATGGATACAATATAAATACATTTAACACACAAACAAAAACGTGGACGTGGCCTGGTACTTGGATATCCCAACTACAAAAAAGACATTAACTGACAGCTAGTTCAAAGTCACTCACAACTAATTAAAAAAATGCATCGAGGACTCATGTATATATTTTTTAATTTCCTAAAGTTTGGAAAATGCTGGATCTTTTATTTTGCACTATACATTTTCCTTACAAAACTGCTTCTTCATTTTATTAACTAGGCGACGTAATGTATATAAAAATTCGTAATAGTTGGAAAAGATTAGCCAATCTTTGTTACGTGAAAATGCCAAAGTAACAAAAATACAAATACTAATTTCATGGTGTTTTCTACGAATACAGGTAACTATCCAGTATTAAGAGGCCGGTACATCGACTACGAAACTTGTCCGGTTTCCACTTATCAACCTTTTTTGTTCAGATCAAATGAACGTTATAAATGCACATATCTGAAGTCAATATGTTCATTAGACGGTCAAGTTAAAGTTAACGACGGAACAACAACTAGTGACAAAGCTTGTCGCTGTGATTACAACAGAGGATATGCATTTGTAATAAGACCGCAAAATCAAAGTGCATGTATTCCATCACAAGAAGACTGCAGTTGTTACAGTAAACGTTGTGAAAAAGATCAACACCTAAATCCAGGTAAACACTTTAACTTAATGAAAGAAAGCAAAATCAGTGCTTTAAAAATGGTTATACACGTATCTTCAAAAATTCCAGCAATTTATAATATAAGTAACTAAAGACATGCAATTGATATATTTACTGTTTAATATAATGAGTCAAAACTTATCCTGCAAATAACAATGGAGCATTATGTGCATGATATAATAATAATATAATACTATTTTATTCAATAAAATATCAAGCATATGAGTTTTACAATACACAATATACAAAACATAAAGACAAAATAAGTCATAGTACGGTCTTTACACGAAGCCTTGGCTCACATCGAACAACACACTGTAAAGAGCTACTAACATGACTAGCGTAAAACCATTCAAACGGGGAAAAAATAACGGCCTAATCTATATTAAAAAAAAAGAGAAACCCTTATGAACCACATCAACAAACGACAACCACTGAACTACAGGTTCCTGACTTAGGACAGGTGCAAACGCATATACCTTTAATCATTAGGAATAAAGGAAATTGTGGCATATTGTGCCAATGTGCAGGTTTGCAAAAGCCAACCGTAAATGGAATAAATTAAACTTTATTTTAACACACAGACTTCTAGAAAAAGACCAAGACCATTTTATATTCAGCGCTTATTCTGTATTGTCTAATTGAAAATGATTCGAGAATGTATTGTTTGCTTACAGTGTACGTTTATTAATAAATTAAAGGCAAGCATTACAATTGTTCCTGCTGCAGTTGTGACTTGAGAGTGTTTTTGTAGTTTTATTTATTCAAAAAAATACGAATTGATACAACTTTCAGTCAAAACGATATGAATATATAACAAATAAGCTGAAATTGAACGAAGATAAAACCGAGTTAATAATTTTTATCTCCGAAACACCGAGTAAAAGAGTTCGCAGACTGTCACCTCACTTTTTGCAAAAACATCGTTAGTGATTCAGCATGCGTTAAGAACCTTGGTGTTTATTTTGACAAGACATTGGCGATGGACCAACAGATTAGTGCGCCCTCGAAATCTTGTTTCTACCAGATCAGAAATATCGGTCAAATTCGTCCATTCATTACAGAGAATGCAGCAAAGACACTTGTTTGCTCTTTAGTGACGTCTCGCTTGGACTATGGGAATGCATTATTATATGGACTTCCGGCAAATGCAATTCAACGATTACAGCGTGTACAGAACACCGCCGCAAAATTAATCACAAGGAAAAAGAAAAACGAACATGTTACTCCAATTTTAAAACAACTTCATTGGCTGTCAATAACATTTCGTTGCAAATACGAAGTGTTGCTTTATGTGTTTAAAGCTCTGAAAAAGAGGCACCCGTATACCTTCAAGACCTAGTTAACATTTACAAGCCAACAAGAACTCTTCGGTCTGAAAACAATATGCTACTAGTCAAACCAACAGTAAGAACAAAAACATATGGAGAGAGACGGTTTGATAGAGCTGTCGCCGTTTTATGGAATGACTTACCGAAAGAACTGCGAAACACGGAAACTGTGAATGAATTTAAGAAAAACATTAAAACTTATCTTTTTAGACAGGCTTATCCACATGATTAATAATCGGACAGTACTTAGACTTTTATTCGATCTCAGTTTATATCTTAATGTATCATACCTACTTTGTATTGCATTTTTATTTTCTTTACTCTTTTTTTTAGTCATTTCTCATACTTACTTATTCTTTATTGCATTTTTATTTCCTTGAAATTGAAGCTCTCATGTTGATTTTATTTTTTAAAACAAAACATTAGATTTATCTATATTTTAATTAATTTTTATATATTGAGTTATATTTTTTACAGTCTCTATTTTGATTCTATTGAACCATTGACACAAAGATATATATAAATTTTTTAAATTGTGTTTATTTATATATATATATATATATATATATATATATGTACTTGTACCATTGTTTGTTTTATATGCATTGTAAAGCGCTTAGAGTAAATATTTATTTAGATAAGCGCTATATAAGCACTGTAAATAATAATAATAATAATAATAATAATATAAAAAATATCTACAATTGATAATATGATCATCTTTACCTGTTGATTTTCAGATTATGAATGTCAAGCTATAACAGTACTACACGGAAACAGTACTTACCATGTTGTGTAAGTTTGATAGTACTTTCTTTTAAATTTTCGAACTAGAGTCGATTTTTTTCTGAAGTTTTATAAAACGAACGGAAGCGCACATGATTTTGTTTTCAATTTCCAAATTCATGCATACAGAGATCGAGATGTACAAAAAATGTATTGACTGCGCGGCATTATAAGCTTATTGACATTAAACACAAACTCAAATACGAGCATTTTAAGTTATCATCAAGATATTTAATGAGCTTTTACAACATGTGAGTCGATACCACTGCTGATGGTAGTATTTGGTTCAAGACCCTGAGTTAGTATCAATACTCTTGTACATTAGAAAACCTATGTTTTAAGGTTTTTCATTCCAAAGGCACATATAATGAGCAGGCGGGGAAAGAAAATAATATAATATATCTCTTTTTTCTCATTGTGTAGCCTTCCAACCGCTAAAGCAGAATGCATCTCATCATTTTGTACATACGTCATAAGATAACCCGTTCCTTGTAAACATATTAACCCATTGAAAAAAATGTTTGGGAATAAACGTATTTTTTAAACACATTTTCCTTTACTTTTTTGTGCAAAATGGGCAAAATTGTTCATATAATTATATTTCATATTAGTTTTGTGGAGATTAAACTTAAGCTTTAAGACTAATGTCAAGTAAAATAAATCTAAGGATGACTTGTTAATGCGAATATTGACAATACTCTTTGTTATGTACCGAATTGGCATATACTTGAAATAAAAGATAAATCAATAAACAAACGACTCTTTTGCACCTTGCTGGAGAAACTAGATAGGAGCGTTTTGCAATTCTAGATTATTATTTCTAATTTCATAAATGGTTGGTCTGTAGCTCAACGTTTAATCTCTGTTTTATAAATAAGTAAATGTTATTCACATATACTATTGCAGAACAGTGACATCCGACGATAATACAAGCCATAATGGGAAATTTGTCATGACAAATCTAAACAATTTTGTCTCTGGAAAAGAAGGTATGTATGAATACATATCTGAAAATGGTAAATCCGTAACTTAAAGCGTTCACTACCATAACGAGGGAAAACAATTAAAAAACTCTTTTCAAGTTCACCGGTCGGCATCGTGATATTTTATATTGTTGATGTTTCAATGCGGCAGGTTGACTCTATATGCCTACCTTGTGGCATGTCAAAATGTCAAAATTCAAAACTAAAAGTTTCTTCCAAAAAAATCAAAAGACCAAACATGTCAAACAAATCGAGAACAATTGTCATATTTCTGGTTGGTACAGGCATTTCCTTGATTTTATAGCTAGCATGAAATCTCATTTGCGGGACAGCCGCACTCAATTCCATTATATTGACAACAATATGTAAGCAAAACAAACAGATGAGTAAAAATGTCAAACATACGGGGTCTACATGTAGCAGTCATCATTGTGTTATAATATTATTCACTATAAAACAAACAACTATGCAACAAAGAAAAACAACATGGCATAGAGACACTATGTAAACAAAGCCAATAAGCCAAAAAGAAAGACAAGAAAACAATAAAGGACTGTACTACATTAACACAATGGTATGAAAAAAACTAACAAACACATAAAATGTCAAATAAAAAGAACACTATAACAGGTTTTTAAGACGATTAAAAAACGTTTGTTCATATAATCTATACTACAAAACCATTATGTATCATTTGGTCAAGTTGATACAAAATATTTATCAGCAAGGTCTCTGTATCATTGACGTTACCCTGGTTCATTAACTTTCTGTTCAGATATTGTTGACAATTTATAAAGTCTGAGTAGCAGCTTCAAGTTGTTGAATACCGAAGGAGTGTTGTTTTTTTACTTTGGAAAACTGTAACGGGTTGTGCATGCATATCATAAGTTGCTTATTTATGTCAAAGGGACAATGTTTCTATCCCGATGTTATAATCCTATTTCGGTATCGAGACGTTCATATTACTATGTTTATATTTCAGACCTTGTTCGCTATAATTATGCCGGTGTTTTTTTTAATAAATGTTATATGTGTTTTTAAATTATTAAACCAAGGATTTCGTCGTCAAAAAAAACTTATAGCATTTACTTTAACTCTTTCATAGCTTGTTTCAGAATTTTGCTGTACTTGTAGAAAACTCATGATAAAGAGGATATCACATCCTAACTTTTGAGGTTATGTTGTTTATAGAGCCAAAAATTTGGTAACGATCTTTAAGATGAGCTCATTTGAGCAGCTTGGCAATTATACGGCTGTAATAATATAATGAATATTTATGTAATGGTACAAAATAAAATTTAAAAAGATGTGGTATGATTACCATCGAGACAACTATCCACAAAGAATGTATGACGTAACAGGTTGGAAACAATATGATACCATATAGCCAACAGCAATGACCAAAACCCATATTATCATAATACAAAGCCCCAAAATGACAAATGCAAAACAATTCAAAGGAGAAAGTAATGGCATGATTTGAATATAAAACAAAAAATATGACGGGGTAAAACATTGATTATATCAGCAAGACATTAAAACATAACATAGCTGTTATCATAAACGGTCATATACTCTGTCACAATTTATATTTTTGCATTGCACAAGATCACATTTTTTTCTAAGACTGTTTATGACTTTTTTACACTTTATCCATGTGGTTTGTACTGATTGATATTGTTTGTTGTTAGAATGCTTTTTGCTTTCTTTCTTTCAAAAAAGAAAACAATACAAAATACTTTGTTATAAATTGATAGCACAATTAACTGAACTTTTTTTGGAATATCTGACAAAAAGTAAACAAACGTCTTTAAGTATTTTTGTTTGTTCGCTGTGTGTGTTTTATGTATATCAGACGAGCCAATCCTTTCAAAAATTAATTTTTAGATTGTGTATATGTTGTGCTGTTACAGGACTGTTCGGTGTTTGGGGCGGGTTTGATTTTAACTTAAGCTTTTTTTACCCCCGTCACATTTATCATGTGCCTATCAAAAGTCAAGTTCTCTGTTATTCAAGGGTAGTCGTTTGATGATGTATATATTTACTTTTAGTTTATTGGTTTGATTACAAAGTTTTAAATGTATTTTTTTTTATCATTCGGTTTAATTTCTGCTGTCTTTCACGTATTTGGTATGTCATCGACAATCTTTACACAGCTTCATTTTTGTATGTATTTTCTGTATTTTCATTCCCTTATTGCGCTTAAGATTTGTGGTTTATTTATTTCAAGTGTTATGAATTATCAATTTTCTCTGCATTATGTTTTTCCTGAAGACATAGTTGCTGAACATCAAAGTTTTATCTTCAGTGATAACGATTTTTGAAAGAAGATTGATATTGATATTGTTAAACAGTCCATTGCTAACATACAAAGTTTCAACAAACATTCTCTCTTTTTGTGTTTCTGTTTGCATCCATTTGATGAATTAATGCCTTTTTCAACTGATTTAAATTGTTTCTTATATTAAACCGTTACACGACTGTCCAATGCTATAGGCTAGGAGAGAGTGTGGCCATAAAAACCTTTTTTAACCCTGCCACATGTATATAGTGTGTTGCTGTGTAACGTATTTGTTGTTCGTTAATTATTTTGTACATAAATTAGTTTTTCTTTTTCTAATTGATTTACATTTGTCATTTCGGGGTCTTTCAGATCTAACTACGCGGTATGGGCTTTGCTCGTTGTTGAAGCCATACGGCGACCTACAGTTGTCAATGTCTGCGTCATTTTGGTCTCTTGTGGAAAGTTGTCTCATTGCCAATCATATGGCTTTTTCTTATTCATATGACTAAACAATAATGATACATTTTCTTGGACTTTCCAGGCAATAAAAAGGACACAAGTGGAGTATATAATAATACGTTTTTTAATCGAATACTGATTCAAGTATGATCAATTAAACAAAAATCGACATTGCAGACTATGAATAAAAAACATCTTCGTTTTAAAATAATTTTATTTAGTTTCTGGAATCGTTACACGCATTACATTTTTTTTTTACTTTATAAAATGTTATTTACATTATATCGACTTATACTTCCAATAAGGCAATGTTAATGAACCAGTTTGTGGAACTTGATTTAGAACTCTAAATGTTTTTCCTGAAATATAATGTAATTATGGATGTTCCAGACTTCTTATGTTGTGGTTTGCCATATATTCCGCCTGTTTGCTAATAACTGCACGTAATCTATGTCCGAAGATGACTATCATACGAGTAGGAATTTGTATTGCTATACAACATACATATATCTCTGTATATTGTACATTCAATATGTATTTATTGTTGGTGTTTCTGTTATGGTTTCGGTTGAATAATTTGTTATGTCTTATTGTTTGTTGTCGATAGATAATCATAGAATTGCATTTCAAATAATCATAGAATTGCATTTCAAAACCTTGATTGTTATATTTCCGAATATGACTGTCTTTCAGAGTGTGATTTTGCACTTACATACGACGTGTCTCATTATTTTGTACATTCAGCATTCGTGTATTTATTTTTGATGTTTTGTTATGGTTTCAATTCGATAACCTGTTATGTATTATCGTTTGAAGTAATTATAAAACTGCATCTCCATAACATCATTGTCATGAAAATTGTTTGGACGATTGTTCTGAATATAATTGTATAAAGATCGAAATTGCATGTTAATTATGAGAGAGCGTCACTGTTTTTGATATCCTGCAGTGTTTGTCGTTGACAGAATATGTTCGTGGTTGTTCTGCGATTTGCTTGTTGTGTCGACTACTATATTATTCGTTTGTGCGTTTCTTTGTGATGCATGTTTTTGCTTGTGTTTGTGCTGTATTTCCGTCTGGTAGTGTTATAAATTAGTGATAATTTTTAACATTGCATAAGACGGGAAGTTTGGTTTTATGAAACCAGTTTTTTTTTCTTAAAATTGTCTATACCAAGTCAGGAATATGACAGTTATTATCAAATAGTTCGTTTCTATGTGTGTTGGCGTTTGATTTGTTACACTTCGGTGTTCCTGTTGTTCCTTTGTCTCCAAAGGTTTTAATTTGTAACCCGCATTGTCCTTCTCTCTACCGGTTTATGACTTTTGAACACAACTGTACTACTGTTGTCTTTATTTACGTTACATATATGATTTTTTTGCTATTCAGTTGGAGTTCCCGTAAATATCAGAAAAAAGCGCTATGTTACGTGTTTTTTGCCTAAATTGCAATAATGATTATAGGACTAAAAAAAAACGGAATTAAAATGATATTCTTTTACTTGCTTATTTAAAAGATTTATTAATTCTGTTTCAGGACATATTTCTGGTTTGATTGTATTGAAATCTTTAATAGTATTTGTCGTATTGATGACATCTGCCTTTTCAATTGCCTGTAAGTATTTCTAACTAAAAATAAATCCTTAATTAATTAATATCATGTTTGCTTTATAGTTTTTCAAAGATTATTTATGTTGTTATCATCTGTATTTTCAGGTTAGTCACTTGTAATATTAAAATAGTTTTTGGCTTTAAGTTGAGTTTTTAATTAACAGTATAGGGAGAATTTTGAAAAGGCGTAATAAAGTAAGACTGATAAAGAAACCAATACAGCACTTATACCACGCTTTTCAAATACATATAAAAGGAAAATAACACTGCCTTTAATTTCTCGAATACAACTATCTTTTCTCCTAACATATTTACCAAATCATGCCTTAAATCCTAAAAAAACAGAACTTTTTTTCGACAGGGTCATAAATTTATCTGGTGATTTCATAAAATCATTGCTTAACAAATTTAAAAAAAAAATTACCCTGATTTGTATAATGCTTATATGCAACCCAAGAAGAGAAAGTCATACCATTTGACATTTTATTTTATGTTAAGGTGTTTTTTTATGATTTGTTTCCCTTTTTCTCCACGTTTTCATTCTCATTAGTCAGTTTAGATTGTGGTGACACTTACTCTTTATTTCACTAGTTTTGTAGTTTAGAAACACTTTAGATTTAACAAGTCCTCAGAAACCGATAAATATTCAATTATTTTCACAACAAGAAATCCATTTTTTGCTTTATTTTGCTATGTTGCTTTTTATTCGAATTTTTTAACTATTGAAATAATCGTTTCAGCACTTATTTATCCGCTTGAACATCTGACCATGTATACTCAATCAAGTCAAGGAGTTTACAAAAAAACAAAAAAGCAGGAAATGAATCAAAAGACAGGTAAGCTTAGAATGAGGGTTTGATATTTGAAGTTTCAATTGTTTTTACTTGATAAGTCAATCAATGAATTGTGGCAATTTAAGTTCATTTATGTTAGGGATGAGCAGCTGTTTCATTCACTACCCCACCCTTTTCATATATTTTGAATTGCAAAAATACAGAGTACCCTGTCATATATTCTTGACACAAAAGAGGGACAAAAGATACCAGAGAGACAGTCAAACTCATAAATCGTAAATAAACTGACAACGCCATGGCTAAAAATATAAAAGACAAACAGACAAACAGTAGTACACATGACACAACATAGAATCTAAAGAATAAACAACACGAACCCCAATGTACCATAATCTATCATGATAACGCTATTTCTTGGAAAGATTAACATATTTGTCAAACATCTGATACATTTACAACTGCAACTTTTTTGGCATATGTGAAATCAAATCAACATCCGGTTAGTTCAGTTAGCAACCTTATATATATTTCTTCTGATAAAATGGAGCTAGAAATATTGACAGGAGCCTCTGGCCTTTGTTAGTCTTGTATGATTTTCAATTTTAGTGTCTTGTGTATGAATCGGAGTTTAGTATGACGTCCATTATCACTGAACTAGTATACATATATGTTTAGGGGCCAACTGAAGGATGCCTCCGCGTGCGGGAGTTTCTCGGTTCATTGAATACCCATTGATGGCCTTCGGCTGTTGTCTGCTCTATGGTCGGGTTGTTGTCTCTTTAACGCATTCCCCATTTCCATTCTCAATTTTACATATTCTAGCAGCTCATGTTTTATTAGAAAAAGGATAAAAGACTACGGCTTGCTTTCTTTTTTTTTATTGTGGTATTTCTTTTCTTCGATTTATAGTATAATATTACCCATAGAGTTGTGTAAATTTTGTAGAACAAGTTAACGAAATGCGCTAGCTGTTTACGGTTTACCATTTAATGCTTCTGTATAATTACATGAATTATGCACAAGGAAACTCCTAACATCTATAAATTGACAATGAGGGTCGATTGAAAACAAAACTTTACGACACAAGAGATGATTTCAGCTTTCCAATTATGAACTTTCCATTTCTAAGTAGCAACATTCCAGCAGCACCTGCATACGGTGTACATATCTCCCAATTGATACGATTTCTCGTGCTTGCATTTCCTATCATGATTTTTTTTTATAGAGGGTTGTTGCTCCCAAGGAAGCTATTAAATCAAGAGTTCCAAATGGTGTTGGTTGACCGTTATGGAATAACAGTTTCACAAATGATATCGGATATGTTCCTTACGTCGTAACTACAATCCCCTTCCCTTTCATCAATGTGACCTACCGAATTAGACTATTTACCGGATTTTTTATCACATAAGCAACACGACGGGTGCCACATGTGGAGCAGGATCTGCTTACCCTTCCGAAGCACCTGAGATCACCCCTAGTTTTTGATGGGGTTCGTGTTGTTTATTCTTTAGTTGTCTATGTTGTGTCATGTGTACTATTGTTTGTCTGTTCGTCCTTTTCATTTTTAGCTATGGCGTTGTCAGTTTATTTTCAATTTATGAGTTTGACTGTCCCTCTGGTATCTTTCGTCTCTCTTCCGTCAACAAAAGACAATTGAGTAAAGATTAAGAGAGTTCGCTTCTAAGTTTCTAAATGTATTGATAGATGATTAATACAGGAATCAAAAGAGCAAAACACATATGTAGTTAAATGTCCTTGATTACGAGGTATTAGCCATTGAAATTTTGGCGGAAAAATCTTCTCTCTCCATTTTACATATCTTTATCATTGACAAGTTTGAGTTCACAAAAACTATTAAAAAATAAATAAAATTGTATAAGATTTTTTACTATACACGTAAAAGATTTATAAAAAGAAAAATTGGGGTCGATGGGCAAATTTGTTTAAGGCATTAAAATGGATAAAACCAGCGGATTCCGAAAATCTGACAAAAATTCCAAAACATGATAAGCGAACATCCTTAAAAGAGGGAAGAAAGATATCAGACGGACAGCCACCTCATAAATCGAAAATAAGCTGACAACGCCATGGCTAAAAATGAAAAGGACAAACAGACAAACAATAGTACACATGACAAAACATAGAAAACTAAAGAATAAACAACACGAACCCCATCAAAAACTAGGGTGATCTCAGGTGCTCCGGAAGGGTAAGCAGATCCTGCTCCACATGTGGCACCCGTCGTGTTGCTTATGAGATAACCAATCCGGTAAATAGTCTAATTCGGTAGGACACATTAATGAAAGGGAAGGGGATTGTAGTTACGACGAAAGGAACATATCCGATATCATTTGTGAAACGGTTATTCCATAACGGTCAACCAACACCATTTGGAACTCGTGATGGCGTCCGTAAAATTTACGAAGATGATTTCAACTTCACCATTTGGAACTCTTGATTTAATAGCTTCCTTGTGAGCAACAACCCTCTATCAAAAATATCATGATAGGAAATGCAAGCACGGGAATATCGTATCAATTGGGAGATATATACACCGTATGCAGGTGCTGCTTGAATGTTGCTACTTAGAAATGGAAAGTTCACAATTGGAAAGCTGAAATCATCTCTTGTGTCGTAAGTTTTGTTTTCAATCGTTGTCAATTTATATATGTAAGGAGTTTCCTTGTGCATAATTCATGTAATTATACAGAAGCATTTAATGGTAAACCGTGAACAGCTAGCGCATTTCGTTAACTTATTCTATAAAATTTACACAACATTATGGGTAATATTATACTATAAATCGAAGAAAAGAAATACCACAATAAAAAAAATAGAAAGCAAGCCGTAGTCTTTTGTCTTCTTTCTAATGAAACATTGTTCAATGTCATTTTTGATGTACAATATTTTTTTCTTAGGACTGTTTGTCTTTCGTTATTGACTGAAATATTATTACTTCTCAAATACAACCCACCTGAGAGACGATATCTTTTAAATAATTAAAAAAGAAATCAATTGTCTGTACTAAAATGAAAATATAAAATGCACCAAATAAACTAGAACCAGTAATATTTATTCACTGTTTTATTACAGTGGTACATCTATGCAGAAAAGAAATTATTCACACCATGCTATCAAACAAAAACTTTTATTTGGTTTAATATCGTTGAAGACGCTAGGTCATTAAACTTCATTAATTATTGAAAAGGTACTATCTTTACTTAGCATATCTGCTAATCTGTATTTTAAAAGATGTTCTTTTCTATTATTATTCTTTGAATATTTCTTTCAAAGAAACAGCTGCAAGGAAGACCATTGTGCAACCAAATGTTGGTATTAGTACACCGGCAATTCTTGAAATTGACCAACAAAGCATTAGAGAACACAAAGGTACAGTTATGTAGGCGCTAAACAGTCTGACAATTACACCGACCTGAATAAAACTTGGTATTTGATTCGTGTTCGTCACGCCGACGACATTTGCAGAATCCGAAAAATAGGGATAATTATCTGGTGGCGGAGTGAAAAACTATTTGCAGAAAGCAGGCGACCAGGATGATGCATACCTAGTATGCAGATACATAATGTAACGATGTTTTTGTCTGTCATATGTCCATTGTCCTTGGCCTCAATTTCATTGTTCAGCGACTGTTTGAAAAAAAAACATTAAAGTGAATATGAATTTCTTAATTTTGATATGTAATATGATACCTTTGTTTGTTATAGGTGTTCGTTGCAATATCATCATGTACGTCAGACAGGGGCCGCGTGACACGGACCTTATGCGGTTGATAACTTTATAAAAATTTCACATATCGATTTTAGATAATGGTGCTATTGGCTCTAAATAAATCCCTTAATTTATATAAATTTTGTCCATCAATAACTGTGTTTCGTTACAAGTCTATAAAGTTTCCTAAATTATCTCGTTAGGAGTTTCTGTTTTATTAATTTCAGTGGCATGGAATGAGATTTCACAACATTCTAAAGGTTTTCTAATAATTATTTTAATAAATATGAATACATATTGATCGATGAAGATAGGTATCGTCTATCACGATTTAAATAATCAAGGAAATACATTAACGTTGAACCCAACCAATTTAAGTGAGCATATAAATTATACTTTACATTTCTATTCAGCGTCCAGGATGTAGAAAGTTTCAAGGAGTTAACCAATTGTACGCAACTCGTTATTTGATTTCGAAATGATTCCCTCGCAAGTAACCTCATTTCTGATTTATATTTCCGTCTCACCAAGTATAATTGATCATCGTCGTGTCTGTTTTATTTTCCTTACTGAAGTTGTTAAATTATGATAATCGGTAGAGATTTTTATCGTTGCTATACTTTTTTTTGTCTCACATCATCAATTGCTGATTACTATTTTACCTTTTTCCTTAAACATAATGCAAGATATTTTTTAATCAAAACTTTGCAATAATGTTCACATCGATCAACATATCTTTTTATTTGTGAGTGACTACAATTACGTAGATCTATTAAAAATGTCTATTTTTCTTTTAAAAGTAGGTATGATTTTCTCTGATTGTACATGTATTGGTACACATTTCAAGTTTCAAGTTACCGAGGAATTTTTTTCTAACGCATATCTAAATATCAATTAAATTTATTCCAAAAAGTTTGTCAATTATATATATGTTAGCTAGTTGGATGTTGAAAATTATTCCTGTTGGCAAAATTGACCTAAAAAAAATATTGAAATGAATGTATTTATCCCGTCCTCCAAGCATATCAAATCAAAAAGTACCAACAGATCTATTCCTTGACAGAAATTAAAGAATAGTTAATGTTTCCCCCTTGTTTGCATATATACTATTCTTATTTCGACTTCGATTTTGACAGCTATTGTAGATCTTGATAAAGAGCTAACAATATGGCATGGTTCGTCAATAACATGCAACTTTATGTTAAAATGTATCATATAATTTTAATAAATTAGTTATATATATTGTTATAGAAAACAATCTGATGAAAACAGAAACAAATTTGTCTACTCCAACAGAAAAAGCAGGTAAGAATGATATTTCTTATCTCCTAAACGGTTTAATAAAGAATTTTTAAATACGAAACCATTTTAAAATTTTTGATTTTGTCGTCATTTTTGTTAAAGTAGGCAATAATCAATTTCCCCATTTCCATTTCCATTCTCAATTTTAATAATCAAAGACGACTAAACTGATTTTTACATGCTATGTAGAAGAAAGCTAGAAAAATTAAATATATATTATTAGCAATATATGAGTTCGATTTTTTTAGATAAATTCTTTTTAAGCACCACATTCGTTTACAAAAATCTCAAATGGACCCTTTTTCAATCAGCACTAAACATAAGATGTAAATTTCTTATTTTAGCTCACCTGCCAGTTATACAAATTAGGAACAACTTACTTTTAACTAAATCTAACATAAACAGCAATAGTTGTCCTTTTCTTGATTTTGACATTTTAGTTTCTAAAGGGAAACTCCACACTTAAATTTACGACAAAAGAGATTATTTTCGTTCACTATTGTTGAATTTCCTTTTTTATAAGGCGATGTTTTTTCGCTCCATCATACGGTAATTATATATCCCTACTCGTTCGTTATGCCCATGTGTGTAGTAATGTCATAGATTTTAACGAACGTAATGAATGCATCACTGGTAAATTATTAAGTCGGGGATTTCGTTACCATCAACTACTTAAATCTTTTACTAAATTCTTTCACAGATACAAAAATTGGCTGTACTTGTAGAGAACCTGTTGTCAATTATATGTAAGCTGGATGGATGTTGAAAATTATTCTTGTTGGCAATAATCCTTTTTAACTGATTTATTGTTTTAACATTGAAATCAATGAAAACTGCTCGCAGCAAGAAAACAAATCTGTTGACCCAAAACAAATTGTCAAATGTATGTTTTTATCCCGTCCTTCAAGAATATAATATCAAAAAAGTACCAAAAGATCTATTCCTTGACAGAAATTAAAGAATGGTTAATGTTTCCCCCTTGTTAGCATATATACTCATTTTATTTCGACTTCTATTTTGACAGCTATTGTAGATCTTGATAAAGAGCTAACAATATGGCATGGTTCGTCAATAACATGCAACTTTATTTTAAAATGTATCATATAATTTTAATTAATTAGTTATATTTATAATAATAGAAACCAATCTGAAGAAAACAGAAAAAGATTTGTCTACTCCAACAGAAAAAGCAGGTACGAATGATATTTCTTTTCTCCTAAGCGGTTTAATAAAGAATTTTTAAATAAGAAACCATTTAAATTTTTTTGATTTTGTCGTCATTTTTGTTAAAGGAGGTAATAATCAATTTCCCCATTTCCATTTCCATTCTCAATTTTAATAATCAAAGACGACTTAACTGATTTTTACATGCTATGTAGAAGAAAGCTAGAAAAATTGAATATATTATAAACAATATATGAGTTCGAATTTTTAAGATAAATTCTTTTTAAGCACCACATTCTTTAGAAAAATCTCAAATGGACCCTTTTTCAATCAGCGCTAAAAATAAGATGTAAATTTCTTATTTTAGCTCGACTGCCAATTATACAAAATAGGAACAACTTACTTTTAACTAAATCTAACATAAATAGCAGTAGTTGTCCTTTTCTTGATTTAGACATTTCAGTTTCTAAAGGGAAACTCCATACTAAAACTTACGACAAAAGAGACGATTTTCGTTCACTATTGTTGATTTTCCTTTTTTATAAGGCGATGTTTTTTTCGCTCCATCATACGGTGTTTATATATCCCTACTCGTTCGTTATGCCCATGTGTGTAGTAATGTCATATATTTTAACGAACGAAATGAATGCATCACTGGTAAATTATTAAGTCGGGGATTTCGTTACCCTGAATTACTTAAATCTTTTACCAAATTATTTCATAGATACAAAAATTGGCTGTACTTGTAGAGAACCTGTTGTCAATTATATGTAAGATAGATGGATGTTGAAAATTATTCTTGTTGGCAATAAATGTTTTTAAATAATTTATTGTTTTAACATTGAAATCAATGAAAACTGCTCGCAGCAAGAAAACAAATCTGTTGACCCAAAACAAAATAGTCAAATGTATGTTTTTATCCCGTCCTTCAAGAATATAAAATCAAAAAAGTACCAAAAGAGCTATCCTTGACAGAAATTAAAGAATGGTTAATGTTTCCCCCTTGTTAGCATATATACTCATTTTATTTCGACTTCGATTTTGACAGCTATTGTATATCTTGATAAAGAGCTAACAATATGGCATGGTTTGTCAATAACATGCAATTTTATTTTAAAATGTATCATATAATTTTAATTAATTAGTTATATTTATTATTAATAAACAGACTACTGGCGATGAAAAACAGGCAATACAAATTGTAGAAAGAATATAGAATATTTATTACTAATAATACAGCAAGTATATGTACAAAATATGTATGTGTGGATATTTGATAGGCCGCAGATAAAATGTTTAACCAGTTCCATGGAGATAAACGAACTGATAGCCAAAGGATTGAAAAGAGCATATCGGTGACCCTATGATAACATAAGTGTCAAAACATCCCCCCTACGTGCAAGAGTGGACTGGACGGAGAACCCCCTATGTTTACACAGACCTCTGAAAACAACAGTCTCTCAAATGCAAACAACCTGAATTACGTGTACTGCGGAGATGACACCTCCCTTCTGATACCAGAAGTGGAGGGGATTCCTCTTGATGACAAGAGTGAACCCTAGGAAATTATTTGATACCCTCCACTAAAGAGCTGGTAGGGTAGAGATATGTACCAGAGGGGGACAGTTCCAAGTCCGTTTATTGTCTCCCTGAACCGCCAAATGAATCGGGGTCTTATAAATCCCCATTCACCGCCAAACAATCTCTGCGCTCAATTATCTGGTGGGAAAACCTTAGCAGAGTACGAAAGTTTCAATGGCAGCCTGAATGTTATTTAGGAAAATGGTAATACCGACTTGTGACAGGTGGCAGCCGTCATGTCTAAATAAATTTTGTTCAGAGGTTTTGATAGCTGTATACCTCGAAATATATTGGCCTTCGGTCTTTATAAATGATCTTACGGCAGAATTGACTCTTTTTCTAGTTATTTCCACTGACTTTGGCCTTAATGTTCCATGCCAATAGGGCCTTGGTAAAATGTCTGACCAAATTATTCTGATGTCAGGTGCAAAAACCTTTATTCTCAAAATTGAACATTTGATGTTCTCTATTAGCTCTTTTGATTTCATAAAAACTAGATCATTTGCACCTAGATGTATAAATATATAATTATGGGCTGGCCACTTTTTAATTTCATTTTCAAAAGATGAATCCAGATCTTTCCATTTCATTCCTGATTTAGTTATCCATTTAACTTGTACTCCAAGCCTATCCAAATTAAGGTTTTTCCCACCAGATCGGTTAGCAGCTTATCCAAACAGTTGACTGCAGCTCATGACCTACAAACCGAAAACTATTTAAGGAGTTTGTTATAATGTTGTTTACTTCTTTTCTATATGTACATATAAAGAAATTGAAAATTTTAAAATTATTTTCACCAAGGAATCCTGATGTAACGCTCAAATGCACCTGATGACCACCTTACCCATTTTTTAATAGCTTCGTGATTAATACCACGTTTGCTCGCCTCTGTGGCGGCTCCAATTCTAAATGAATGCGATTTCAAAAGGTTAGGGTTTAGAATGTTACAAAAATTAACTGACTTTCTTAGCATAGCTGACAGTTGATAACGGGTTAGCGGTGACCCGTCAAAATGCATAAATAAATGATAACAGCCTGAAACCGCAGGACGTGCAGCTAAATATTTCTTCAAGGTTAACACAGGGCAAATGCTCGCGTTATCTCTGTATTTATTTATCACAATAAACGTTGAATAACCTCTCTGATCCGTTTTACTTTTCTTAATGTTGATTTTTAATTGACAATCTGACACGACCACATCCGACAATTGCAGTGCCTCGGTACTAGAATCAGATTTTTTTTGTCGTAAATTCACTTACACGTAACATAGCTGATAGCGAAAAATGCCAAAATAAATGAAGATTAAATAATAAAGATTCATAAGTAGATGAACAAATACTAGGGAGAGCGTCTGTAATCTGTCGTAATAATGGTAATGTTACCGGGGCCCTATTGTCTCTCTGTGGGTGATTTCTGTGTAAACCTTCAAGCATTTTTGATACCACAAAATTCTTAGTAGTATCCTCTAAATTACATTCCTTGTGAGAAAAAGAAATGCCACTTATATATAATCGAACTGTAGCTGGAGAAAAATGCTTCAATGATAAATAAGCGATGAATTGTACTAACTGTTCAACAGGAACTGGCCATACTTTATCCAGTGTATATAGAAGTTGGAATGAATCAAGAACAGATCTCGCTCTTGAATAGCTTTTCCATGTATTTCCGGCTAACGAATCGGAAAAAAGTCTAGCTGATTCCTCTGTTATAGAATCCATACTTGGTTCGGAATTGGAGTTGGTGTCAGAGATGCATTTGGTGCTAGGTTCCGGAAATGGGACAACTGGCAACGAGAAATAGCATCAGCTATAGTATTGACCTTACATGGGACGTGATCTGCTTTAATAAATATGTTATGATGTAATGTTTCTAGAACTAAACGTCTAACTAAAATCATGACATCTGATGATTTTGATGATTTCTTATTAATAATCTGCACTGCTCCTTCGTTGTCATTATGAAACAACACCTTTTTATTTCTAAGTTCAGACCCCAACAGAATGATCGCTACCATGACTGGAAATAGTTCTAAAAATGTAATGTTAGACAATAAATCGCGCTTATGCCACGTTCTCGGCCATAACCCGTGAGCCCATTTACCCTTAAAATATATGCCGAAACCAAGTGTGGACCCCTCGTCATTGTCTGTGTAAAATTCGAGCGCCTCGTTAGAGGTCCATAATCTATCTGGCATAAGAGTAACACCGTTAAAATTTTTCAAAAATGATTTCCACATCAAAAGATCAGCTTTTATGTTCGAAGTTATTCTTATTCTGTAATGTGGTTTATTCAAACCAATCGTTGAATCAATCAATCTTCTGCAAAAAGCTCTCCCCTGCGCGACAACACGACATGCAAAGTTTAATGAACCCAAAAGGGATTGCATTTCTCTTAGCGTGACCTTCTTGCATTTTAAAACAAAGGAAATTTTTTGAAGCAATTCATCTGAAGGTAAGCGGAGAGTCATGTCGGAAGTGTCAATTTCTACACCCAAGAATGTAAGCCGAGTCGTGGGAGAGATTGTTTTCTCATCCGCTAAAGGAATTCCCAGATCATTGCAAATAACCTTGAAAGTATGAAGCAGGTCAGCACATTGACAAGTTCCGCCCCTTCCCAAAAATAGAAAGTCGTCAAGATAGTGTACAATGGCGACCTCAGATTGTCTTACAGAAACCGCCCAGTGTAGAAATGACGCAAACTTGTCAAATAAAGCACAGCTAATTGAGGCTCCAAAAGGGAGGGATTTATCAAAATAAAATTCTTGATTAATTTTGAAACCAAGAAGATCAAAATCAATCGGTAGAGAGTAATCTAAACGATGAGCGGACATCGGACTTGCTGGCTAATGTTTTATTTCCGTATAATTTTATAACATCGACAGCGTCATCAATATTTGAGTAGACAACTGAACATTTCTTTGGATCAATAAAATCATTGACGGATGAATTTTCGGGATAAGATAAGGGGTCAATAACTCTAAACTGACCGTCCTTTCCCTTTGGAACTAATCCCAATGGCGAGATTCGTAAAGTAGGAATAGGCCTAAACTTAAAGGGACCAGCAACACGCCCTGCATCTATTTCTTTCTTAATTTTTTGAAGAAGTATATCTGGTCTCTCAATAGCACTTTTTAAGTTTTTGGAATCTGTAGGTAAACGAGGTCCTGAGTAATGTAAAGAAAAACCAAATTTGAAACCGGACAATAAATACGAGGCATTTTCTAAAAGGGGATAATCATGTAAATATATTTCTTAATTTTCAACCTTCACTGGGGAAAAACCAAGTGAAAATGTGTCTCTCTGTTTTGCCATTTTAATGTCTCTTACAAAAATAAGCTGGGTGTTGACCTCCGCATGCTGAGCATCCATGTTTGAATCTGCAGGGGTTAAAATTACACCGCTTCCTTTTTGTGTTGTATGCATTGCATGTTCTAGGTGGCTGAACATTTTGTTGGCCTGACGAAAGGAATAAAGAGGATCACTTTGAGAACTGAAACCTACTTTACTTTCATTACTTTGACCTTGATCTCTCATAGCTGTTGTTATATAAAATGACCATAAGTCTTGGTTTATGACAGCCCAAGATGACTGAGGTCTTTGTGCTTTGTGGAGTCTGAATTGCTCATCGTATGTTCCCCAACCGTGTGATTTATTTGCTGCAAAACGAATATCTCTCATGTACTTTAGCAATTATTGAGCCAAAGAACTCTGTTTCTCTAGCAAAATACTCATATAAATCATGAAAGCGCTTGTCCATGTGTGTATATTTGGTATAGCCCGACATGGTAAAGATTCAATCCGCATGTGACCCCCTTTTACAACCAAATCACCTTCATGGTCAGGAAAATTTGCCAGTTCTCTAGGAGATTTAATCAACGTTAGGTCGATAAATTCATGTTTCCAAATCTTATCTTTTAGTTTCATGGGTACATAACACTCGATTTGGTCAAACAAACTTTCCTCAAGACAGGAAAGGCTTTGTGAAAACTGAATGTTTTCGTTAAATATGTTAGATTCTGTCCCAGTTGACGTTTGGGAGGGCTCTTGGTCACTACTAAAATCTATAACCGACTCACCAGATGATCTTGGATTAACTACACTAGCTATAGGTTGTTCCTTCTCCTTAGGGTCGGCCATTCTTCGTCGTTTGACCCCCTGCCCTCTAGCTGGAGTCCCTTTCTATGAATTCCCTCTTGGCATGGTAGATTAGAAAACTGGTCAGTAAATGAAAAACTAGAATGGCACTAAATCTAGAAACTGGCAGCAAACAAACAGGTAGGATGGTTCGTAATTAAGACAATGAACGTCACACTTTTATATACGGCTAATGTTTCTTCCTTATAAAAACTCTTAAGTCAACAAAATGTTTGTTTGCGATGATACTCCGGAAATAATAACTACACAGGTTGAAATTGCACAAAAACTAAGAATATAGACTAAGTCAAAAATTATTTTTTGTTATAACAAAATGTTTGTATGAAGCTAAACAGATGCTATTTGAGAAAGTTATAACGTGCTTTACACTCTTAAGAACAAAATGCACGTGATAGTAATCATTCTTAACAAGAGGCGTTCCCAAAATGAAAGATTGTGTAAGCGAACACTTTTGATTTATAATACAAACACGTGTACATAATCCAAAAACAACATACGCCAGTAGCCTCATTAAATTCAATTATCTGATAAACAAAAATTGCTATTATAGAAACCAATCTGAAGAAAACAGAAACAGATTTGTCTACTCCAACAGAAAAAGCAGGTAAGAATGACATTTCTTTTCTCCTAAACGGTTAAATAAAGAATTTTTAATTACGAAACCATTGAAAGATTTTGATTTTGTCTTCATTTTTGTTAAAGCAGGCAATAATCAATTTCCCCATTTCCATTTCCATTCTCAATTTTAATAATCAAAGACGACTCAACTGATTTTTACATGGTATGTAGAAGAAAGCTAGAAAAATTAAATATATCATAAACAATATATGAGTTCGATTTTTAGAGATAAATTCTTTTTAAGCACCACATTCGTTTAGACAAATCTCAAATGGACCCTTTTTCAATCAGCGCTAAAAATAAGATGTTAATTTCTTATTTTAGCTCACCTGCCAGTTATACAAATTAGGAACAACTTACTTTTAACTAAATCTAACATAAACAGCAGTAGTTGTCCTTTTCTTGATTTCGACATTTCAGTTTCTAAAGGGAAACTCCATACTAAAATTTACGACAAAAGAGATTATTTTCGTTCACTATTGTTGATTTTCCTTTTTTATAAGGCGATGTTTTTTCGCTCTATCATACGGTGTTTATATATCCCTTCTCGTTCGTTATTCTCATGTGTGTAGTGATGTCATAGATTTTAACGAACCTATTGAATGCATCACTGGTAAATTATTAAGTCGGGGATTTCGTTACCATGAAATACTTAAATCTTTTTCTAAATTCTTTCATAGATACAAAAATTGGCTGTACCTGTAGAGAACCTGGTGTCAATTCTATGTAAGCTGGATGGATGATGAAAATTATTCTTTTTGGCAATAATCCTTTTTAAATGATTTATTGTTTTATCATTGAAATCAATGAAAACTGCTCGCAGCAAGAAAACAAATCTGTTGACCCAAAATAAATTGTCAAATGTATGTTTTTATCCCGTCCTTCAAGAATATAATATCAAAAAAGTACCAAAAGATCTATTCCTTGACAGAAATTAAAGAATGGTTAATGTTTCCCCCTTGTTAGCATATATACTCATTTTATTTCGACTTCTATTTTGACAGCTATTGTAGATCTTGATAAAGAGCTAACAATATGGCATGGTTCGTCAATAACATGCAACTTTATTTTAAAATGTATCATATAATTTTAATTAATTAGTTATATTTATAATAATAGAAACCAATCTTAAGAAAACAGAAAAAGATTTGTCTACTCCAACAGAAAAAGCAGGTAAGAATGATATTTCTTTTCTCCTAATCGTCTTAATAACGAATTTTTAAATACGAAACCATTGAAATATTTTTGATTTTGTCGTCATTTTTGTTAAAGGAGGTAATAATCAATTTCCCCATTTCCATTTTCATTCTCAATTTTAATAATCAAAGACGACTAAACTGATTTTTACATGCTATGTAGAAGAAAGCTAGAAAAATTAAATATATTATAAACAATATATGAGTTCGATTTTTAGAGATAAATTCTTTTTAAGCACCGCATTTGTTTAGAAAAATCTCTAATGGACCCTTTTTCAATCAGCACTAAAAATAAGATGTAAATTTCTTATTTGAACTCACCTGCCAGTTATACAAATCAGGAACAACTTACTTTTAACTAAATCTAACATAAACAGCAGTAGTTTTCGTTTTTTTCTTGATCTAGACATTTCAGTTTCTAAAGGGAAACTACATACTATAATTTACGACAAAAGAGACGATCTTCGTTCACTATTGTTGATTTTCCTTTTTTATAAGGCGATGTTTTTTCGCTCCATCATACGGTGTTTATATATCCCTACTCGTTCGTTATGCCCATGTGTGTAGTGATGTCATAGATTTTTTTAACGAACGTAATGAATGCATCACTGGTAAATTATTAAGTCGGGGATTTCGTTACCATGAATTACTTAAATCTTTTACCAAATTATTTCATAGATATAAAACTTGGCTGTACCTGTAGAGAACCTGTTGTCAATTATATGTAAGCTGGATGGATGTTGAAAATTATTCTTGTTGGCAATAATCCTTTTTAACTGATTTATTGTTTTAACATTGAAATCAATGAAAACTGCTCGCAGCAAGAAAACAAATCTGTTGACCCAAAAAAAATTGTCAAATGTATGTTTTTATCCCGTCCTTCAAGAATATAATATCAAAAAAGTACCAAAAGATCTATTCCTTGACAGAAATTAAAGAATAGTTAATGTTTCCCCCTTGTTTGCATATATACTATTCTTATTTCGACTTCGATTTTGACAGCTATAGTAGATCTTGATAAAGAGCTAACAATATGGCATGGTTCGTCAATAACATGCAACTTTATTTTAAAATGTATCATATAATTTTAATTAATTAGTTATATTTATAATAATAGAAACCAATCTTAAGAAAACAGAAAAAGATTTGTCTACTCCAACAGAAAAAGCAGGTAAGAATGATATTTCTTTTCTCCTAATCGTCTTAATAAAGAATTTTTAAATACGAAACCATTGAAATATTTTTGATTTTGTCGTCATTTTTGTTAAAGCAGGCAATATTCAATTTCCCCATTTCCATTTCCATTCTCAATTTTAATAATCAAAGACGACTTAACTGTTTTACATGCTATGTAGAAAAAAGCTAGAAAAATTAAATATATTATAAACAATATATGAGTTAGAGTTTTAGAGATAAATTCTTTTAAGCACCACATTCGTTTAGAAAAATCTCAAATGGACCCTTTTTCAATCAGCACTAAAAATAAGAGGTAAATTTCTTCATTTAGCTCACCTGCCAGTTATATAAATTAGGAACAACTTACTTTTAACTAAATCTAACATAAACAGCAGTAGTTGTCCTTTTCTTGATTTAGACATTTCAATTTCAAAAAGAAAACTTCATTCTAAAATTTACGACAAAAAGAGACGTTTTTTGTTCACTATTGTTGATTTTTACTTTTTATAAGGCTATGTTTCTTTGGCTACATCATACGGTGTTTATATATCCCTACTCGTTCGTTAAGCCCATGTGTGTAGTGATGTCATAGATTTTAACGAATGTAATAAATGCAACACTGGTAAACTATTAAGTCGGGGATTTCGTTTCCATAAACTACTTAAATCTTTTACTAAATTCTTTCATAGATACAAAGATTGGCTGTACCTGTAGAGTACTTATTAAAACATTCTATATTATACGGTGCTATTGTACCTAATAAACTCATCATAGATATAATACCAGGATAGAAAATTATATAAACGCCAGACACGCGTTTCGTCTACAAAAGACTTATCAGTAACGCTCGAATAAAAAAAAGTTAAAGGGCGAAATAAAGGAAAGTTCAGAAACGTTTTGCCAAAATCATCTAAGGTATTCTATTCTTGAGGTAGGAAAGCCTTAGTAATTAAAAACTCAAAGTTTTGTAAACAGTTTTATAATTATGACCATATCAATGATAATTCATGTCAACACAAAGTGCTGACGACTGGGCTGGTGATACGCTTGGGAACAAAACTCCACCAGCACTTTCATAGATCTAGTGGTTGTTAAGCCTCGGTCACACCTTACCGGATAGCACGAACGAACGCCTAACGGATGAAATTAAAAGTTGCAAAATGGCTATTCGTTGGGAGTCCGCTGATGGTGGCACGGTAGTATTTGCATTCCAGAATTTAGGTTGCTCTTTTGTGTACCCTACTTAGGTCAATGTATCTAAACAGTGTGATTGGACAAAAAATACAGTTTCAACTGAACATACTTTCCTAATTTTAGGTATGAATCAGGTGTAGAAAAATATGAAATAATTTTACATACAGATGTAAATGAATTTTTGAGAATTTTTTTAAATTTTGTATTCACTGCACCATAAAAGACATAAAAGTACTAGTGGCGTTAGGTTTTTAAAAATAGCAAAAAAGTAAACGGTCATGATACATATTCAAATTCATTTCTGAATAGTAAAATGAAAGTACTTCACTTAACTGTAAATGTAGTATTTTTTGCAGTGTTAGAAAGTGGTGAAAATTCTAAAAAGGCTATCATTATCCCTTATGGGCCAGGAAATACTACCGTGCCACCTTAAGGGGGATATGTATTTTTACACTAAATCAATAAAGGATTTTTTTTTACCTATGCAAATCAATAAAAAGTTGATTAAGGGCAACTATGATAAAAACAAGCCTTAAATTCCACCCCTGAGAGTGAAAGTTGCTGATTCAGCAAATTTTGCCTGATCTGTGAGTAATGTAAAAATTTACCTTGAAAGTAGAACTTCATTATTTTTATGTAACTTGCAATACATTTTTAATTATAAATGCTCGCTTTAACTTTTCGCAGTGTCTGACACATGTCAGTCCGTCCGTCCCATGAATATTTTTTGTCACATTTTTCTCAGGAACTACACTACCAGGATTTCTGAAATTTGCTTTCAGGCTTGATATAAGTCAGCTATACTGTGTGATGCGTTTTCAGATTCATCACTCGAAAACTTCCTGTTTACCGAACACTTGTATCATTTTTACACCTGATAGCCAAGTTAAAAAAATTTCGTCACATTTTTCTCAGGAACTGCACTACCAGGATTTCTGATATTTGGTTTCAGACTTGATATAAGTCAGCTGTACCATGTGATGCGTTTTCAGATTCATCACTCAACAATTTCCTGTTTACCGAACACTTGTATTATTTTACACATGATAACCAAGTTGAAAATTTTTGTCACATTTTCTCAGGAACTACAATACAAGGATTTCTGAAATTTGGTTTCAGGGTTTATATAAGTCTGCAATACTGTGTGATGCGTTTTCAGATTCATCACTCGACAACTTCCTGTTTACCGAACACTTGTATGATTTTACATATGATAGCCAAGTTGAAAATTTTCGTCACATTTTTCTCAGGAATTCCTATACAAGGATTTCTGAAATTTGGTTTCAGGATTTATACAAGTCAGCTATACCGTGTAATGCGTTTTCAGATTCATCACTCAACAACTTCCTGTTTACCGAACACTTGCAAATTTTTACGCTATTAAAGTTATCCACTTGCGGCGGGGGTCTCATCAGTGAGCAGTAGCTCGCAGTTTCACTTGTTTCTTATTTTTTTCAACACAAGTACAGCTATACTAGTTTTCTTCAGGTTTAATTTGTAGTTCTGATGTAACATGACACCAGATAGTGGTTAAGGGGTCCTTACTTATTGATTTAGCTCTCATATTGGTCTGAAATAGAGATAGAAATAGGGGTTTCTATACATTGACTAGATATTATTTTTGAACAAGAATGTATTTATGATGTTACATCAGCAAGATTAAATAGTTTATCCCTTTTCCATGCAAATACCATTAGTTGTTAAGATTTTCTGACAGTGAAAAGCACAATAAAGGCAAATTGATTATGTAAGGGGACATAATTTAACTTAATGCATACATGAGAAATACACAAACAGTCAACTTAGAGATGTATTCAAGTACATGTATTGTCAAACAGATTTTGGAACAATAGTTAACTGCAATCTAAAGACTCTTGTTGTATTGCCCTCATAATCTGGAAATGTTTAAAGTAATATAAGGCATGCTGTAAAATGTGGAATGGACTTTAAAATCAGTTTTCATGATTTGGTGCTCAAACTGTTTCTTTCAGTCAGATAAACCATAAATAGAGTTGGCAATCCAATAATTCCTCCTGAATCACCATGTTTGACTTCTGTGTTGATTTGAAACATCATATATTTGGGTTTTGTTCACTCCTTAAGTAAAAATGGTAAAATAAAAAAAAGTGAAAATCTGCCAGATGGGGTAGGGAGGTAATGTTTCATTTTTTTTTGGGGGGGGGGGGGTAAGAAATGAGTTCAGACTAGTATTCTTTATTGTAATATTTTCCAAAGTAAGAAGTCTATGCATCATAGGTGTCATGACTGGTTTCAAGTTTGTTATGTCTTGGTTAAGGTGGCACGGTAGCATTTGCATTCCAGAATTTAGGTTGCTCTTTTGTGTACCCTACTTAGGTCCATGTATCTAAACAGTGTGACTGGACAACAAATACAGTTTCAACTGAACATACTTTTCTAAACTGAGGTATGAATCAGGTGTAGAAAAATATTAAATAATTTCACATACAGATGTAAATGAATTTTTGGGAATTGTTTTAAATTTTGTATTCACTGCACCATAAAAGACCTAAAAGTACTAGTGGCGTTAGGTTTTTAAAAATAGCAAAAAAGTAAACGGTCATGATACATATTCAAATTCATTTCTGAATAGTAAAATGAAAGTACTTCACTTAACTGTAAATGTAGTATTTTTTGCAGTGTTAGAAAGTGGTGAAAATTCTAAAAAGGCTATCATTATCCCTTATGGGCCAGGAAATACTACCGTGCCACCTTAAGGGGGATATGTATTTTTACACTAAATCAATAAAGGATTTTTTTTTACCTATGCAAATCAATAAAAAGTTGATTAAGGGCAACTATGATAAAAACAAGCCTTAAATTCCACCCCTGAGAGTGAAAGTTGCTGATTCAGCAAATTTTGCCTGATCTGTGAGTAATGTAAAAATTTACCTTGAAAGTAGAACTTCATTATTTTTATGTAACTTGCAATACATTTTTAATTATAAATGCTCGCTTTAACTTTTCGCAGTGTCTGACACATGTCAGTCCGTCCGTCCCATGAATATTTTTTGTCACATTTTTCTCAGGAACTACACTACCAGGATTTCTGAAATTTGCTTTCAGGCTTGATATAAGTCAGCTATACTGTGTGATGCGTTTTCAGATTCATCACTCGAAAACTTCCTGTTTACCGAACACTTGTATCATTTTTACACCTGATGATAGCCAAGTTAAAAAAATTTCGTCACATTTTTCTCAGGAACTGCACTACCAGGATTTCTGATATTTGGTTTCAGACTTGATATAAGTCAGCTGTACCATGTGATGCGTTTTCAGATTCATCACTCAACAATTTCCTGTTTACCGAACACTTGTATTATTTTACACATGATAACCAAGTTGAAAATTTTTGTCACATTTTCTCAGGAACTACAATACAAGGATTTCTGAAATTTGGTTTCAGGGTTTATATAAGTCTGCAATACTGTGTGATGCGTTTTCAGATTCATCACTCGACAACTTCCTGTTTACCGAACACTTGTATGATTTTACATATGATAGCCAAGTTGAAAATTTTCGTCACATTTTTCTCAGGAATTCCTATACAAGGATTTCTGAAATTTGGTTTCAGGATTTATACAAGTCAGCTATACCGTGTAATGCGTTTTCAGATTCATCACTCAACAACTTCCTGTTTACCGAACACTTGCAAATTTTTACGCTATTAAAGTTATCCACTTGCGGCGGGGGTCTCGTCAGTGAGCAGTAGCTCGCAGTTTCACTTGTTTCTTATTTTTTTCAACACAAGTACAGCTATACTAGTTTTCTTCAGGTTTAATTTGTAGTTCTGATGTAACATGACACCAGATAGTGGTTAAGGGGTCCTTACTTATTGATTTAGCTCTCATATTGGTCTGAAATAGAGATAGAAATAGGGGTTTCTATACATTGACTAGATATTATTTTTGAACAAGAATGTATTTATGATGTTACATCAGCAAGATTAAATAGTTTATCCCTTTTCCATGCAAATACCATTAGTTGTTAAGATTTTCTGACAGTGAAAAGCACAATAAAGGCAAATTGATTATGTAAGGGGACATAATTTAACTTAATGCATACATGAGAAATACACAAACAGTCAACTTAGAGATGTATTCAAGTACATGTATTGTCAAACAGATTTTGGAACAATAGTTAACTGCAATCTAAAGACTCTTGTTGTATTGCCCTCATAATCTGGAAATGTTTAAAGTAATATAAGGCATGCTGTAAAATGTGGAATGGACTTTAAAATCAGTTTTCATGATTTGGTGCTCAAACTGTTTCTTTCAGTCAGATAAACCATAAATAGAGTTGGCAATCCAATAATTCCTTTCTGAATCACCATGTTTGACTTCTGTGTTGATTTGAAACATCATATATTTGGGTTTTGTTCACTCCTTAAGTAAAAATGGTAAAATAAAAAAAAGTGAAAATCTGCCAGATGGGGTAGGGAGGTAATGTTTCATTTTTTTTTTGGGGGGGGGGGGGGTAAGAAATGAGTTCAGACTAGTATTCTTTATTGTAATATTTTCCAAAGTAAGAAGTCTATGCATCATAGGTGTCATGACTGGTTTCAAGTTTGTTATGTCTTGGTTAAGGTGGCACGGTAGTATTTGCATTCCAGAATTTAGGTTGCTCTTTTGTGTACCCTACTTAGGTCCATGTATCTAAACAGTGTGACTGGACAACAAATACAGTTTCAACTGAACATACTTTTCTAAACTGAGGTATGAATCAGGTGTAGAAAAATATTAAATAATTTCACATACAGATGTAAATGAATTTTTGGGAATTGTTTTAAATTTTGTATTCACTGCACCATAAAAGACCTAAAAGTACTAGTGGCGTTAGGTTTTTAAAAATAGCAAAAAAGTAAACGGTCATGATACATATTCAAATTCATTTCTGAATAGTAAAATGAAAGTACTTCACTTAACTGTAAATGTAGTATTTTTTGCAGTGTTAGAAAGTGGTGAAAATTCTAAAAAGGCTATCATTATCCCTTATGGGCCAGGAAATACTACCGTGCCACCTTAAGGGGGATATGTATTTTTACACTAAATCAATAAAGGATTTTTTTTTACCTATGCAAATCAATAAAAAGTTGATTAAGGGCAACTATGATAAAAACAAGCCTTAAATTCCACCCCTGAGAGTGAAAGTTGCTGATTCAGCAAATTTTGCCTGATCTGTGAGTAATGTAAAAATTTACCTTGAAAGTAGAACTTCATTATTTTTATGTAACTTGCAATACATTTTTAATTATAAATGCTCGCTTTAACTTTTCGCAGTGTCTGACACATGTCAGTCCGTCCGTCCCATGAATATTTTTTGTCACATTTTTCTCAGGAACTACACTACCAGGATTTCTGAAATTTGCTTTCAGGCTTGATATAAGTCAGCTATACTGTGTGATGCGTTTTCAGATTCATCACTCGAAAACTTCCTGTTTACCGAACACTTGTATCATTTTTACACCTGATAGCCAAGTTAAAAAAATTTCGTCACATTTTTCTCAGGAACTGCACTACCAGGATTTCTGATATTTGGTTTCAGACTTGATATAAGTCATCTGTACCATGTGATGCGTTTTCAGATTCATCACTCAACAATTTCCTGTTTACCGAACACTTGTATTATTTTACACATGATAACCAAGTTGAAAATTTTTGTCACATTTTCTCAGGAACTACAATACAAGGATTTCTGAAATTTGGTTTCAGGGTTTATATAAGTCTGCAATACTGTGTGATGCGTTTTCAGATTCATCACTCGACAACTTCCTGTTTACCGAACACTTGTATGATTTTACATATGATAGCCAAGTTGAAAATTTTCGTCACATTTTTCTCAGGAATTCCTATACAAGGATTTCTGAAATTTGGTTTCAGGATTTATACAAGTCAGCTATACCGTGTAATGCGTTTTCAGATTCATCACTCAACAACTTCCTGTTTACCGAACACTTGCAAATTTTTACGCTATTAAAGTTATCCACTTGCGGCGGGGGTATCATCAGTGAGCAGTAGCTCGCAGTTTCACTTGTTTCTTATTTTTTTCAACACAAGTACAGCTATACTAGTTTTCTTCAGGTTTAATTTGTAGTTCTGATGTAACATGACACCAGATAGTGGTTAAGGGGTCCTTACTTATTGATTTAGCTCTCATATTGGTCTGAAATAGAGATAGAAATAGGGGTTTCTATACATTGACTAGATATTATTTTTGAACAAGAATGTATTTATGATGTTACATCAGCAAGATTAAATAGTGTATCCCTTTTCCATGCAAATACCATTAGTTGTTAAGATTTTCTGACAGTGAAAAGCACAATAAAGGCAAATTGATTATGTAAGGGGACATAATTTAACTTAATGCATACATGAGAAATACACAAACAGTCAACTTAGAGATGTATTCAAGTACATGTATTGTCAAACAGATTTTGGAACAATAGTTAACTGCAATCTAAAGACTCTTGTTGTATTGCCCTCATAATCTGGAAATGTTTAAAGTAATATAAGGCATGCTGTAAAATGTGGAATGGACTTTAAAATCAGTTTTCATGATTTGGTGCTCAAACTGTTTCTTTCAGTCAGATAAACCATAAATAGAGTTGGCAATCCAATAATTCCTCCTGAATCACCATGTTTGACTTCTGTGTTGATTTGAAACATCATATATTTGGGTTTTGTTCACTCCTTAAGTAAAAATGGTAAAATAAAAAAAAGTGAAAATCTGCCAGATGGGGTAGGGAGGTAATGTTTCATTTTTTTTTGGGGGGGGGGGTAAGAAATGAGTTCAGACTAGTATTCTTTATTGTAATATTTTCCAAAGTAAGAAGTCTATGCATCATAGGTGTCATGACTGGTTTCAAGTTTGTTATGTCTTGGTTAAGGTGGCACGGTAGTATTTGCATTCCAGAATTTAGGTTGCTCTTTTGTGTACCCTACTTAGGTCCATGTATCTAAACAGTGTGACTGGACAACAAATACAGTTTCAACTGAACATACTTTTCTAAACTGAGGTATGAATCAGGTGTAGAAAAATATTAAATAATTTCACATACAGATGTAAATGAATTTTTGGGAATTGTTTTAAATTTTGTATTCACTGCACCATAAAAGACCTAAAAGTACTAGTGGCGTTAGGTTTTTAAAAATAGCAAAAAAAAGTAAACGGTCATGATACATATTCAAATTCATTTCTGAATAGTAAAATGAAATTACTTCAGTTAACTGTAAATGTAGTATTTTTTGCAGTGTTAAAAAGTGGTGAAAATTCTAAAAAGGCTGTCATTATCCCTTTTGGGCCAGGAAATACTACCGTATTACCTGATGTACTGACCGAATAAAACGGATGTGTAACGAATGCATAACGGACACACACAGGATATACAACGTAAAAGAAACGGAAATGTAAGGGACAGAAGGGATGTCGAACGTACATCCAACGGAAGAGTACCGCATAAAACGGAAACCTAACGCAAGCGTACAGGATAAAACGGATGAACAAGATATACGGAAAAATAAAAGGCGGCAATAATAATACATGTAAATCGCATAAATATTCAAAATGTTTCTGTGTAACTGGTTTTGGTTCGATCTTCAAAATGCCGCAAAAGGGCAGTGTCTGGCCTGAATAAGAGCTGCTTGATTGTGAAGACGTGCCCTTACTCTAAAATCGATTATGAATAATAAGACTTCATGAACCTTAAGAAATCGGACATACCAATAATTGGCATTTCTGATGCGATATTTTCAATCGGCATTAATCCGTTTCAGATCCGTTCATCATCCGTCTTATACGATATACGTCCGGTAGAAGTCCGTTTCTCATCCGTTTATCCGTTAAATGTCTGGTAGTGTCCGTTGGTGAATTTATCTTCGAGACCTCCAACGGATGTATAACGGACACTTAACGGATACAAAACGGAAACGAAACGGACGAGTACCGTACAAAACGGACGCCTACCGGACGTTCAACGGAAATTTATCCGTTGGACGTCCGTTCAAAGTTTTGAACATGCTCAAAATTTTCAACCGGACAGAACGGACGTCTACGGATAAAATGTACGCTTAACGGACATGCAACGGATATGGACGGACGTCTAACGGATGAGAACAGACGTCTAACGGACATAAACGGATTGAAAAAAAGTTATCCGTTAGGCATCCGTTCGAGCTATCCGCGAGGCCTCGAACACACCTTACCGGATAGCACGAACGGACGACCAACGGATGAAAATAAAAGTTGTCTGTTAACAAAATTGTTACCTGTTTTGAGTCCGTTGATGTACTGACCGAATAAAACGGACGTGGATCGAATGCATAACGGACACGCACCGGATATGCAACGTACCAGAAACGGAAACGTACCGGACAGAACGGATGTCGAACGTACATCCAACGAAAGAGTACCGCATAAAACGCACACCTGACGGAAGAGTACCAGATAAAACGGATGAACAAGATATACGGAAAAATTTAAGGCGACAATAATTATACATGTAAATGGCATAAATATTCAAAGTGTTTGACTTTCTGTGTAACTGGTTTTAGTTTGTTCTTCAAAATGCAACCAAAGGACAGCGTCTGGCCTGAATAAGAGCTACTAGATTGTGAAGACGTGCCCTTACTCTAAGATTGATTATGAATAATAAGAATTCATGAACCTTGAGAAATCTGACATACCAATATTGGCATTTCAGACGCGAATTTTTAATTGGCATTTATCTGTTTAAGATTCGTTAATCGTCCGTTTTATCCGTTATACGTCCGGTAGAAGTCCGTTTCTCATTCGTTCAATATCCGTTTTATCCGTTAAACGTCCGGTAGAAGTCCGTTGGTGAATTTATCATCCAGACCTCCAACGGATGTGTAACGGACACGTAACGGATACAAAACGGAACCGAAACCGACGATTACCGTACAAAACGGACGACTACCGGACGTTCAACGGACATTTCATCCGTTGGACGTCCGTTCAAAGTTTGAACAAGTTCAATATTTTCCACCGGATCGAACGGACGTCGACGGATAAAAAGTACGCTAAACGGACATGAAACGGATATGGACGGACGTCTAACGGACATGAACGGATTGAAAAAAAGTTATTCGTTAGGCATCCGTTCGAGCCTTAGTATTAAAAACAAATTAAAAGTTTTGTAAAGATTTAATTTATAATTACGACCATATCGATGATAATTCATATCAACATAGAGGTGCAAAAATCACTATGTGATCCGTGTAAACTCATCGAACCTTTAAACAAACTTATTAAATTTTGTAATAAGATCTTTGATTATAGTTAACATTGGCACAAATATCGATTTTGTCATCGGCAAACTAAAACTTAACTACATGTGTATTCTTTTCAAACGGGAGGTGTAATTATATTTTTCTATATAGAGGTTAACTACTAACTTTCTTACAGCTGGTCGATTTGTTTTGATTTTTTTTTTTACATTGAACAATTCTTTGACTGTTTATGACGTTAAAATACTAAATCCATGGAATGTGTTTTTGTTGATTTTAGTCTCTGATGCATGATTTTTTATTTTGTATTTGGCTTTTAACTAGCTTTCAGAAACTGCGAGTACCCTCAATTGTACTTTCGTGTTAATTTGACCTGTTGATTCAATAAGTAATTGTTTTTTTGTTATCGAATGTTTAATTTTTCAGTGTTATATCTCATCTCTCTATTTTTTAATATATACCAGCTATAATAAGTGTTTGGTATGACTATTGATTTGTACTTCTGTTCTCGTACTATGAACAACAAAATTATCTATTTTGTAAAAAAACATTTCCGTTCTCCATTTATAATGTATACCTTACTACAAAATTATTTTCTTTTACCTGATGTCCAGTAGTTGTCGTTCGGTGATGTGGTAACACGACAACTACTGAACATCAGGTAGAAAACAAATTATAAGTGTTTCTCGTTTCTCTTTTTTTTTATATTAATAGGACCGGTGGTTTTCCCATTTGAATGGTTTTAAACATTTTAGGGGCGTTAATAGCTTGCTGTTTGTTGTGAACCAAGGCTCCGTGTTGAAGACCGTACTTTGAACTATATTGGTTTACTTTTACAAAATGTGACTTGGAAGGAGAGTTGTCTCATTAGCAACCATACCACATCTTCTTATATATAAAGATTCAGTGGTCAAAATTGTCTTATTTGAGTATTGACCTTTAATAACATGTATTACCTTTTTTTATTTTATTTTACTTTAAACCAAGATTAGATCTACACATAAGACATCATGAACAAAATCATCGAGCGAATCCTTTTTCGAGTTTTTGCCCTGTAATGACAATATTTGCCATATTTTGTTTTTCGAATATGACTACATTAAACAACTATAATAATAGTTAAAACAACTTAAATGAACAAACATTATCAGCAAATCAAGATCTACATATAAGTCAAATGGTTGACTACGTCATTTGACTCTTAATGTGAGGTATTGGTCTTAAATAAAGATTTTTCCACATTTTTAGCTTTCGCCGGTTTTCTTGAAAACTAAAGTAAATAGAAAGACCCTTTAGATAGCAGGATAAGATCTACAAATAAAGTGTTAGTTGAACCTTTATAGGAGTGATTGCTCTAAAATGATAACTGTTAACACTTTTCCGTTTTGTGGGCAAAGCTAAATACTTCAGAGAAACTATAAATGGGAAAAATTATCACCCATAAATAGATTTTTATGTCATTAATTCTATTGTATTCCACAATGTTCAAGGGTTTCCATGTTTGAAGTTGTATATAAACTTATTTCAGCGACAGAGACTCTTTATGGCCTCTAGTTTTGATTAAAACCTAAACTTTACAACCATCTGTGTTACGAACAAAAAAGCCTGGTCGTCAAGATGTTTGACTTTACAGCGATTTAAAGTACCTACCGCCTTTCTTTCTTCACTAATCGATGGCATTCATGAATATTTTGAAGAGGTATATTTAATCACCAGTGTCAACCAGAAGTGATTCTCAAAATTTCAAGAAAGATTTATCAAAATTTTCAATCACAATCTTTATAATCTATTATAGTCCAGCAGATAGGTGCAATATATGAAGGAATTGTGCACTTCGTGTTAAAAGCACCAAATTTTGCTCAAGCATACTTTTATCTATACTCTTTAATTTAAGATATGAAGGCAAGCTGGTAATATACTTAACTTCCGGTTAAATCCAAAATGGCGGATGCATGTTAAAATTTAAACTTTTCTTAATTCTTTCTCAATTTTGTTTAGTTTTAACTACAAGACCTGATGTTTTAATTGATCTGAATCACATTAATTGGTTTTCAGTATTGTTCAAGCAGCAATTAGGTGACGTTTGGTCAATTTCCGGTCAAAATTTCTTGTTAAAATTCAAGAAAAATATCGACTTTTAATTTGCAAAAAGGGAGAAGGATGTAATAGAATCATGTATTTATTTATTTATTTACAAGATTGATCGTTTATATAAATATAGTGTTAATTTCGATTGTTTAACCCAAGCGTACATTTTAGATAAAAAAAATTGAATGAAAACTACGGTTCCTAATTTGTGCATTGGGTATGTATCATCAGTTTCTTTAGTTTACAACTCTGTGTTGTATTGTTCTGGTCATACTATTTCAAATATTTAATTTCATGACTGTATCATGTGTTTCCATAAGTTTACCATAGTACTATCATATGGTTGGGTTAAAAATTAATGGTAAACCCTTAGGCTAGTTTTTACTGTTTTATAGTCTAATCTTACCGTTTTAATTTCTTGACATAACTGCACGACTCGATTCTCAATTATATGTGTTAAGATGATCGTTGCAAAGAATCCTGCTCAAACTTTAGTAAAAGACGGGGTTAACTTTGCATTGTTGCGAGAGTTTATATTCTTTGTTGAAGGCAATTGTAGTGACCTGCAATACAAGTACCATTCAATTGAGTTTAGTTATATGTCTTGTGTTTCTGTCTCTGCGCTAGGTTTTCTATATTTTGCATGTGTAGTGCATCATGACATAAGACATTGTTACGTGTACCATGATGAGCTTTCGTGCAAGACTGCTGTGTGTATTTTTTACATGGAACATTTGATCAGACTTTGACTTTTTGACTCCTGACCTACATGTATGCATGATGGGTGTGTCATCATGTTGCAGTGTGTTCCTCGGTATATTACCTTGACCTCAAAATATAATTTTCAATTGACCTTGCTTCTGAATACGTGGCATGTAGATGTATTGTCATAAGATGATGAGTCTATTGGCACGAGAAACTTCATGTAAGCTTGACCTTTGCCCTCAATGTAAAACTTGTATATTTTGTTTGAATTAAATGGAGAATTAACTGCATGATTGGCACTCGTACCACATCTTCTAAGATATATTAGATACATAAGATATATTGTTAGTTTTGTGTACCACCATGACCCTTTTATCAAAATCCGCTTTGGTTTTTTTTACAAGGATCTCTTGACCAGACTATGACTTTTTGACTCTTGACATTTGCATATTGGATGTGTCTCTTGGTATGATTACCTCAAGACGTCAAGTCAGGAGTCTCTGGTTTTTGTTAGTCTTATATGTTTTTAATTGTAAGTTTATTTTATAATTTGGAGTTTGAACTGGTATACATTTTGTTAAGGGCCATCCGAAGCCCGCCTCTGGTCGAGGGATTTTCTCGCTTTGTTGAAGATATAAAAAAGAAGATGTGGTATGGTTGCCAATGAAACAACTATCCATAAAAGACCAAAATGACACAGACATTAACAACTATAGGTCACCGTACGGCCTTCAACAATGAGCAAAGTCCACACCGCATAGTCAGCTATGAGGACTCATAAGTGGCCTTTGACTGCTTTCTGCTCTTTTGACATTGTTACTGTCTCTTTTACACATTCCACATTTCCATTCTCAATTTTTAAGAATGTTTGGTTCAGATGAAACTAAATCCTTTAATTTCCGTGAATATCAAGTAAGAAAATTTACTGCTTCAGTAGCATCGTGTGCTGCCAGTTGTGATAGATAATTCAAAATGTTTCAATCATTTTACCTTAGATTTCATTTCATGGACATGTAGGTATGGAATGTCTGCTTTTACATCATAAAAATTCACACAGAAGATATACGCATATCAATAGAGTGAACTCAATGCTAAGAACCATTAAAGTACACTAAGACAGAGAGCTCAATCTAGTGAAACACTTTGTTAAGTTGGTCACATTTAACTTGAAATATCACTGTCTGTTACCAAACTGCACCGAGATCCTGAAAAAAAATGTGCAAGTTAATTCTATTTAAAAAAGAATTCAATGGAAGTAAATAAGCTGATTACTGAAATAAATGTAGAATATGTCTATTAATCACAGATGCCCCTGCTTGTGAAAAAAAATAGGAAACGTCCACATATAGCTGCAGGATTCGCGTAATTTTGACCGTTTTGTGACCATAAGCATTGTGAATAAGTTTCAAAACATTTGGCTGAGGCAAATTAAAGTTAAAGAACGGAAACACTAGATTTAGCAGTTTTCCTATCTCAAGGCTCCGGGTTGACATTTGTATCATTGGTACTCGTACCACAACTTTTTACATCTAAAAAATCATGAACAGTGACGCCATCGGGACCCAATATTGAGCTTCATAGATCTGTGTTATGGGGTAATGTGAATCGCGTATAAGGTTCCTAACATTTGATTGAGTCAGACTTATTTAAGAGAAAGGAAACGAAAGAGTCAGCACTTCTTATCTATAATACTAAAATTACGAGGTCCAATTTGTCAGCCGTCATCGGGTAAAAACGACAAATCAAAGAATTCAACTCTATATATAACTTATATAGGACAATGGTGTAGATTAAAAATTACACCACTCCAGACTCTTTTGTTTCCAGCATAATTAATATTGCCAATAATTAACAAGTTCCGGGTCGAATCCGATACCGATACAAATAGTATATTCAGCTATTACCTTATCTGTACGTTCCGCATTTGACAGGCACACCACCAAACGGTGTACTTAGGATTTTGCTATATACACCGGTCATAATCAAAGGACTGACACTACTAAATTCGATCATTGTCAAATTGTTCCCTTATTTATTTATTTATTAAAGCTCACACTACTTCAGAATTATAGGGAGAAGTGACTTCTCTTTTTGAAACTGATAGGGAGAAGTGGTGAGATTTGAAAGAGAAGTGCTCATTCGCGCGGTGCGCTACAATGTTTGGATTTTACAATAGTATAAAGGGCCATATGTAAATAATGTTCTTTTTATATTGTTCAATTCATATCTGAGTAAAAAAAAATACAATTAAAGTAACATTTGAAATTAAAAGTTGTTTAAGTTTTACTAAGGTTCTTGTGAGAAGCTTATTCCAACTAAATATCTAGCACTAAAAAAAAAATATTTTAAAAAATGTAAAGAAATTATAATATATCATTATTACAATTTAATTAAAAATTATCTTGTGTATGAAATTCAGTGTTTCTCATAAAAAAAAATATAAAAGTTATTAAGCTGGGCCATAATATATTGAAATTAGTATAATAGTCTCAGAGTTAAGCAACTTTAATCAATAGTTTGAAACAATCCATAAAAAATATAGGGAATTATATACACCAATCAATTAGATGTAACCAAAAGTCTCTTAATGTGTGTGGAATGCGTAATTTTCCCCTTTGGGATCAATATTCTTCTGTCAGCTGTTCCGTCCGTGCGTCCGTAGTAATTATTGTAAAAGTACGGATTTCGGTCATAGCTGGTCCGGTTCAGATCCGTAGTTTAGAAATCGGTCAATGGCGGACGAATGCAAGAAAATTTACAAAAATAAACGATGTTTGACAAGTTATTTGAAAAGGAACATGACGTTTTTAATGCAATAAATGGATTAAACATTTACTGGAGGCAACTTTTATCACGTTTAAATGAAGTAACAAACTTATTTTGCCGCCGAAATTTAGGTTGATGTACGTTTTCGAGTAACAAGAACCGGAACTTGCGAAAATGCATGAAGTGATAAAAAGTTGTATTTTTATCAAATAACCTTCTACACACTGCGAAGACAAAGATTCAACCTCTTTTCTAAAGATAATGAATCCTTTTAATATGTCTGAATTTCTTTAATTATCAATAAAAAAATGATGTTTCATCAACTTGGTAAAAATTGAAAATGTCCAATGACGGAAGCGACTGAAAGCGAGTATCGTCAAGAACAGGGCGACTTAATTTCGCTTTTGTGGGTCGGGGAAAGCGAAGTGACGGTCGGGAAGGCGACTTCTTCGCCCAAGTCGCCCGGTAGCGTGAGCCTATTGTAGTTTTATTCAGCAATCAGCAAGACTTTCTAAGATAACTAATATAGGACAATGCTGTTGATTAAAAAATACTCCATTCCTGGATAGCCAGGACCTTTTGTTTTCCAAATAATTAATATTTCCAATAACTGATAAGTTCCAGGTCGACGGGTTCAAACAGAAAGATTTGAAAGCAGATAAAACTGTGTATCTTATAATCGACACGACTTATCAGATGACAATACTAATTACTAAAATAAGGCTTAGGCATAGTTATATACTTTAATTCAGTCACGGACCCGCGATATCACGGGTGTGTACTTGTATTTTTTAAAGGGACATGATAACTCTTGAACGGTAAAAGTGACACTTAAAAATTTCAAATTTGATTTTGCGTTAAGGTGGGGATCCCGCTTACATGTTCAACCCCTCCTTATTCGGTATGTATGTGCTTCTGGTAAGTCAGGAGCCTGTAATTCAATGAATGTCGTTTTTTATGTGTTACATACTTGTTTTTGGTTCATTTTTTGTACATAAATTTGTTCGTTTATTTTCTCGTTTGATTATTGTTTTACAATGTCATTTCAGTGCCTTTTATTGATGACTATATGCGGTATTGACTTTGCTCATTGTTGAAAGCTGTATATGACCTATAGTTGTTAGTGTTTGTGTCATCTGGTATTTTGTGGAGAGTTCTCACTGGCACTCATGCCCCATAAGGGGTAGGGTTGTGATCCCTCTAACATTTATAACCGCGCCTCATTTTATATGCACGTGCCTATCTTGTTTTTCGTTTATTTTTTGTACATGAATTAGACCGTTTGTTTTCTCGTTTGAATTGTTTTACATTGTCATGTCGGTGCTTTAATAGCTGACCTTGCGGTATGAACCTTGCTCATTGTTGAAGACCGTGTGGTGACCTAGGCTACATTTTATAATTGTTAATTTCTGTGTCATTTAGTCTCTTGTGGAGAGTTCTCATTGGCACTCATGCACCAGCTTCTTTCATATATTGTGTATAAGTTTTGTAGTATTTGGTTGAGGGAAACTAAAGTAAGAAGTGCGGAACCCGTTTGTATGGGACGTTCGGGACAGACGGACTAGTACGTGTAACTCTTTATGTTCCTAAATCATGGCGCTAACACAGAAGTTCTTACTATTGTGCTGGTGATACACATCCCACTAGCACTGTCATTAACACATGTACACATAATTTTATTATAAAAATATTCAATCTTAATCTTGATTTCTTTTTTTTTGGTCGAATGATTATATGCATGCCCTTCACAACGACTGAATGAGTATCAAATTTGACAAATTTATTGTACATTATTATATATTTCATTATATTTTATTATAACTTTTCTTCCAACTAATGAAAGCTTACCAACTTATTGATCATAACTTTCCTTTATATGTCTTTTAACATTCTGTTTTGAACAAAAAGATTTCTTACATATACATCACATGTATTTCTTTCAAAATCTGACATTATTAAAAAGCCATTAAAAAAAATTCAGTCGAACTTGATAATAAATGTGCAATCAAATATATATGCAAGTCGTCAACTGGTCAAGTGACTAGATGCACATATCGTTAGCCATATAAACAACATGTCCTAATTGGGTGGTTTTAAAACTTCTAGCATAGGCGCCCCCTCCCCCCAACCCCCCCTCCCACCCCATTGTGGGAAAAATTTTGTTGATTATATAGGGAATCATTGAAGCATAAATGGAGCGGCCCCCCCCTTAGGAAAAGTTCTGGATCCGCCACTGTCTAGACATATTTACGTAAATAAGGGATTAGTAAAGGGAACAAAAGAAAACAAAATGACTGAATTAAATAAAAGGATGTTCGATGTACTGTATACTTCGGTTTGTTTTAAAAATCTATACGATGCTTTATTTTTATCTAGTTTCCTTATCAAAATAATTAAAATGAGAAGATAAATACCTTATAGTTTCCTTTACCGTCGATGCCAAAATGTTTAATGTTATAAAATAATTTTAGCGTCTTTGACCTACTTTACCTTTTTATTCGGAGACTTGCGGTTATCTTCTGTTATGTTCAACGGGAACATTAGAATATTCTAGAATAGAACCCAGATGGAACCAAGAAGTTGGGTTGCCTTAACCAAACAACCCGGATGTTGAACCAGTTACCATGGTTTCGAACCAAAGAATCAAGGTTCAGAACCAGAAAACCCAGATGGAACCAAGGTTTAGAACCAGAGTGCCCGGATATAACCTAATTGCATTCGGAATTCTCATGACTTTTTATACCTTCAATGTATTTTCCAAATCATTTATTTATTTAGTATATTTATATATAATTTAGAGACCATTAAAATTCAATTCATATGGTGAACAATATTGTTTCATTATTATTTGAATGCAGATAGACATACACTTTATAAATCAATAGTCTAAATAACAATTCAAAGATGAGCTCTAAAAGATTTAAACTTATTGAGACATCAGATGATCAAAGCCTAGGTAGTTCTTCCTCAAATGTTGTAGAGGTTGGCTGGACTTTATTTAAAGTTCATTTATATGTTTTGGAGTTTAGTGTGACATCCATTTTCACTGAACTATTACACAATTTTGTATACGGACCAGCTGAGGACCACCTCCAGGTGCGGGAATTTCTCGCTTCATTGAACAACAATTGTTGCAATCAGCTGTTGTCTGCTCTTTGGTCAGTTTGTTGTCTCTTTGACATCTTCCTAATTTCCATTCTCAATGTTAAATGTATAATTTGTCAAAATATGACAGACGAATAGCTGTAATGCCCTACACCCCTAAAGTGTATCAATATTGGTTCCGGATATGTTACTTTGGCGGGAAATCTTGTTAAATACAAAGAACTTCGATGTTAACCGTCTATGACCAATCTGTATACACAATATGATGGCAGTGGTCTTCCTTGTACCATGCAAAAAAAAAAACAATGCCACATGGCATAAGGCCTGCCATCTTAACACAGAACTAAGATTAGACATCAAAAGGATACAGATGATATGTAAAAAACAGGCAGTCGTAGCTGCAAACCAGCTTATCATGAAAATTAGCAATGAAAAAATGTCCGCCATTTTGATGATAAAACCGGAAGTGGATAAAATCAAGCTTGCAATTATATCTAATTTTGTTTAGAACGGTTCAAACTATGTTTCTACCAAATTTTATGCTTTTAACACAAAGTGCACAATTATTCACCTATCTGCTGGACTACTAGCAGTAATATCAAAATATTTGAATTGACTATGCTTTACACTGCTTTACACCTTTCGTAAATAAAAGATCAACTACATCGTCTAATCAAAGAGTGCTTTTCATGCTTAAAGTGGAAACACATAAATGCCTTGTTTAAGGTCATGAAAAACATCCAATTGTGCGAGGAAAGCACATTGATTACCACAACAAATACACATAATGCTTATTTTTTGTAAACATTAATTTTTCCGCATAAAGTCTACCGTCAATGGGATACTAAATTTGTACCACTCTTGATCGATGCAAGATGCATTTTTTTATTTTAATCCTTGGCGTGAAAACGAGTACATTGAACCCTCTTTTTAAAGGTGATATATGGCTTGGGTACATAAGAAGATTATTAATACTAATTTTATGAACAAATCGCCGATGGATGTATTCTTAAGTATATAGATTTACAGCCAAAAATACCGTTTTCTTTCTATTAATTCGTTTATATTTTGACTCCAAAGAATGTTACACTTTTTGTTAAAGAGCATATGTTTGAAAAGAAGACATTCCCAATTGTTTTACCTAAAGCTACTTTTGTCAATCTTTTGAAACAGAAATGCTTTAGTTATTGTGTCATTATCAGCGTGACCTTTGTAAATTTATTAACTATTAATTTAAACATATTCCACACGAAGTTTTGAAAAGTTAACTACTGCAGGATACCTGGTAATTTGTAACCATTTCATTTACCTTTTTTATGTGACTGATGTTTATTCCATCTCGATTTCTAATAAAAGGTCTTACAGATTGAACAACAATTAAGTTCACAACAAATGTTAAGCATTTCCATCAACCATATGATCAAAGTACAAAATACGAGTATTCCTTCTTCTCCATAATACATTACTAGTATATCATTTAAGAATATCAAGTCTTTGTAAACTATGTAATGTTTGTTCTGGGGGATGACTTATAAATCATATAATACCTCCAATATATACTGACAATCTTCAGATTTATGAAAACAAACTAAATATCACATATTGATATGTTTTGAAACATTCATATTTTTAACTTTGAATGAAACTCCAAACATATTTGCCTTTGCAGCTACATTCAAAAATGGTTCTTACAAAAACGTTTATTTTTATTCCTACCATGCGAAGAATTTTTATAAATAATGTTTTCCATAACCATGATTGAATTGTTATCTCTTTAACAGACATCATTATTCTACACATAGAAGAAGAAAATAAAAAGAATGCAGTGGAATCATTTAAGTTTCATCTCGAATTGTTATCAAAAGAAATGGGATACAGCGGTATACATATCAAGATGTTTGAGGACATTTTCCACAAGAAAGAGGATGACAGTGATTTTGAGATTGAAACAGTACTTAAAAAATGTAATTATGTTTTTGCCTATATATCAGATAATTTTTATACATCAAAGTTAAGACGGCTAGGACTAAAAGAATTGTGTATAAAGGATGCCCTGAATGAAGAAGAAACGAAAGAGCACATCAAGATCGTGAGAAACTGCAAATACTTGCCTAACGATAGGCACTTGTCACTTCAACAGAAAGATGTAGATTTAGACTTTTTTGAATACAATAAAAAGAATCCTGGTGTCGTTAAGGAATACGGAAAAACTTACAAAGTTTGTTTAGAAAATATTCAGCACAATGATAAAACAAAACAATATTATTAAATTTTCTGTATAATATATAAAGGTAAGTAGCTTTTGTACCATGTCTTAAATTTGAATTTACTGTCGTCTTGAATAAGAAAACAAACAATGATATAGTTGTCTTGTATTATTCATACTACATTACTGAAATTATGACAAAATACCTAATGATATTTCATTTTTAGCATTGGATGAACTGAACATCAAAAGCGGAAAAAGTTTTTATACGACCGCAAAAATTTTGCGGCCATATATTGGTATCACGTCGTCGTCGGCGGCGTCGTTGTCGTCGTCGTCATCAGCGTCGTCCGAAGACGGATGGTTTCCGGATAATAACTTTAGCAAAAGTAAACAGAAATCAATAAAATTTTAACACAATGTTTTTATCCACAAAAGGAAGCTTGGAATTGATTTTGGGGGTTATGGTCCCTAAGGTTTATGAGTAAGGGGCCCGAAGGGCCCAAAAATAGAATTTATCTAGTGTCAGAACAATAAGTTGTGTATAAGTATTTCAATTGTTCTAAAATTGTACCACAATGTTTTATACCATAAATAGAAGGTTGAGATATATTTTAAGGGTTATGGGGCAAACAGTTTAGGGATGAAGGGCCAAAAAAGGGCCAAAAACAAACGTTTTTGTAGTTTCAAGTCAATAAATTAGAGTTATCTTTCTTTGTCCAGAATAGAAGTTGAATCAACTTAAATAAATGCTATATACAATATACAATGCAATATTCACTTTCTACAAACTGATAAATTAAAGCAATCCTTACCATTCAGTGATTACAAGTACTTTGATTACCATTCTAAGGTTATGCCCCTTTACAAAGTGGAAAAATTAAAGGATTTTTTAGTTTCCGTTTGTCTCAACTAAATTTAACGAAATGTGTACATAATGCTTATTACCTCTAAACTCAGTTTAAGATCAATTTTTGGCAGCTTCACTTTTACAGTTCTTGATGTATATCCCTTTATAACGTTATATGCTAGCGGAGGCATCATCTGTGTCCTTTTGGACACATTCCCCATTTATTTTTTTAGAAGTTACTATGACTGTATGACATTTTATATTTTAATATTTTATGATGTATTTAAATTAGTAGTTATTGTTGCAAAGTTAAATTTGAATTGAGATCATTTTTGGAATAAGGGAAAGGGGGAAGTGAAAAAAAAATTGGGGTGGGGTCAATTTGTTTTTCTCATTTCAGATTTCAGAATTTAAAAAGAAAATTTCTTCAATTTTTTTTTTGAGATGATTAACATTCAACAGCATTGTAAATTGCTCAAAAGCCAAAACAAAAATAAGTTCTTTCGACCACATTCATTCTGTGTCAGAAACCTATTCTGTGTCAACTATTGTCCAGCTTGAATGTTGTGTTCATACTTGCCCCAACCGTTCAGTGTTCGACATCTGCGGTCGTATAAAGCTGCGCCCTGTGGAGCATCTGGTTAGTTTTATTTTTACCAACGAAAAATTTCTTGTTGATTACTTTCGGCTGGATATAATAAAAAATGTTTTACTTATAATCATCTTTGAAACATAGTTTGTTTAACTTTGATATTCTAAATAATTCAATGGTCTTAAACTCGCCTTGAAATGAAAAACAATTATTTCAATGTCATTGTGTGTGTACACTTATTGAATTGCTATTTGTTGGTTTGATAGTGATAATATCAAATCATGCTTAGCACCTTATTTTTACTTGCATGAACTACACGACAGGTGTCAAATATATGAACCGCTCAACCCTTTTCAGAGCACCTGAGTTTATTCGTCAGTGGAATTCATGTTACCGTAATGTTAATGTAATGTAGTGTTTTATGAGCTTGTTCGTCTATTCATTGTCTTGTTTCTGTTGTGTGTGTTTTTTTTTGTCATTTTGTCATAGTGTTGTCATTTTTCTTAAGCTTATAATCTTTTAATGTCTTCCGCCTCTTTTTCAAATAAAAAAAACTGATCACAAAATAAAATATTATGCTCTAAACTCTCTTCGAATTCCATTCTTTTGATAAGACAACTCGCCCTTTAAATAGAATTTAAACCATTCTCAGGAGTGTTATCTCATCTTTTTGTCACTCTTAACCAATTATGCATTTCCAATGCAAATCAAAAAACAAATTCATGTGTCACGCATCTGTTCACAGCTTTTAAGTTAAATTGAAATATAACAGACCTGGCATCATTCACGAAAGATATTTAAAAAAAAAGAAGATCCGTCCTGTTCTTATTTTATCTTACACAACATTTCCATTTCTTTGTAACAAAAGAGAAGCGAAAGATACCAGAGGAACATGCAATCTCCTAATTTAAATATAAACTGACAACGCCATTATCCTTTAACTTCACGTTCCGCTATTTAGATAATGTACTTTCACTTAATAATTAATAGTTTGGCAACTTTGTTGAACGTAACTATCCCTTCGAACTCGAAAAAAGTATAAAACATATATAGTTAAGTCAGTCTGATATATCATGACTTACAACTAGAAATTGACAATGAGTTCGGTTGAAAACAAAATTTTACGACCAAAGAAATAATTTCAGCTTCACACTTGTGAACTTTCCATTTCTTTGTAACAAAAGAGGAGCGGAAGATACCAGAGGGACATGTAAACTCCTAATTTAAATATAAACTGACAACGCCATGGCTCAAAAAGAAAAAGACAAAAAATTGTTCACAACACAACATAGAAAACTGAAGACTAAGCAACATGAACCCCACCAAAAACTTGGGGTGAACTCAGGTATTCCGAAAGGGTGGAGATTCTGCTCCAAATGTGTCACCAGTCGTAATGCTCATCTTAGTACAAGTCATCATTGGAATTAGTCCTGTTGCTATTATTTCAAGGTCTATAATTTTGCTGTCCTGAACTTATAAATATCGTCTAATGAAGCAGCCCTCCAAAATAATGGTTTCCTAAAGAAAGAATATAAGTTTGTGTTTGTGTTTTTTTATATATCTATGGCATATTTAATCATTATACTTTTGAAATACGTTTTTCGATGAAGAGAAAGTAAAATCAACAGCTACTTGTCGTTAACAAAGGTATATCCAATTATAATTTGATATTAAAATAAAACAAAATGTGGAAAATGAGACAACCATCGTCCAGAGACCAAATGACTCATATTTAAACAAGGTTTTCAAACACGAGGAATACTTTTGAAGCCTTTATCATTTAAAAGTCGTAACTTATATATGAACTAATACAATAAGAGTTGTCTCATTGGCAATCATGCCACATCTTCTATTTAATGATACAATAAGACAAAATGTAATATTATTCGCTAAAAATCAATATAATGGTATGAGTCGCTTTTTATATAATTCACACACGTATTCAATGAAAACATATTTTTTTTCTTTGAATCATTCATCAGCTTTTAAAAAAAAGAATGAGGAAAACCTTAAGATAAACCTGTTAGCAATTCTAATTCGGTAGGTCTCATTCGTAAAAACGGACTTGGTTTTAGTTACGACGTTAGGAAATTATCCGCTAAGAATTGTGATATGGATATTCCATAACGGTCAATTAACTCGTGACGGCGTCCATAAAATTTACGAAAGGATGCTTTCAACTGCACCATTTGGAATTATTGGTTTAATTGCTTCCTTGTAAGCAGCAAGCCTCTTGGAAGGAAATCATGATTGGACATTCGGGAATATCGTATCATTGGAAGATATATACTCCGTATGCAGGCGCTGTTGGAATGTGGCTACATAGAAATGAAAGTTCACAATTGATAAGATGAAATCATCTCTTTTGTCGTAAAATATATAATATAATATTTATCAGTTATTATCCAGACACACGATTTATATACGGTATTTATTTCAGTATCAAAGCATGCGTAGTATAGTTATATAAACCTGTTCGTAGAGACTGTGATATAAAAAAAAGATAAGGGTCAGTATCTCTATTCCTGTTCTAACTTCGACGTAGTAGACATCAAAATCTTTAAACTCTTTATAGATATAAGAAGATGTGGTATAAGTGCTAATTAGACAACTCTCCATCCAAGTCACAATTTGTAAAAGTAAACCAAAGTACGGCCATGTCTATTATATACCGTTACATGGTTATCCACATAAGGTGGTACTCCTTTATAGTAATTAGTTTATCATCTTGAAACACATATGATTAGGCCTGAGGACACAATTGTCGCCAATTGTTTTTCCAAAGTATGTACAGTGTTTTACTTTCAAATATGTTCAATACGCCTGAACCTTATTTATTTCTACCTGTTTATACCCGAATAGCACAAGTACGGGGTGATAGGGTTGTATTAAAGCCTCGGTCACACCTTACCGGATAGCTCGAACGGACGCCTAACAGATAACTTTTTTTCAATCCGTTCATGTCCGTTAGACGTCCATTCTTATCCGTTAGACGTCCGTCCATATCCGTTGCATGTCCGTTAAGCGTACGTTTTATCCGTCGACGTCCGTTCTGTCCGGTTGAAAATTTTGAGCTTGTTCAAAACTTTGAACTGACGTCCAACGGATAAAATGTCCGTTGAACGTCCGTTGGGCGTCCGTGTTGTACGGTACTCGTCCGTTTCGTTTCCGTTTTGTATCCGTTACGTGTCCGTTATACATCCGTTGGAGGTGTGGAAGATAAATTCACCAACGGACTTCTACCGGACATTTAACGGATAAAACGAATGTTGAACGGATGAGAAACGGACTTCTACCGGACGTATAACGGATAAAACGGATGATGAACGGATCTGAAACAGATAAATGCCAATTGAAAATTTCGCGTGAGAAATGCCAATTATTGGTATGTCAGATTTCTTAAGGTTCATGAATTCATAATCGATCTTAGAGTATAGGCACGTCATAACAATCAAGCAGTTCTTATTCAGGCCAGACACTGCCCGTTTGCGGAATTTTGAAGGACAAACCAAATCCAGTTACACAGAAACATTTTGAATATTTATGCGATATACATGTATTATTATTGTCGCCTTTGATTTTTCCGTTTTATCCGGTACGCTTCCGTTTTATGCGGTACTAGTCCGTTGGATGTACGTTCGACATCCGTTCTGTCCGGTACGTTTCCGTTTCTCGTACGTTGTATATCCGTTACACATCAGTTTTATTCGTTCAGTACATCAACGGACTCCCAACGGATAACTATTTTGTCAACGGACAACTTTTATTTTCAACCGTTAGGCGTCCGTTCGTGCTATCCGGTAAGGTGTGACCGAGGCTTTACAACCGAAAATATTTGGGTCATGAATTTTTATGTAAAGAGGTCATTTGGTCAAATAGAAAAAGTTAAAATATGTAAGTATGTTTGAAGCTTTCAAACTGACTCAAGAAACCTCAGCATAATATTGTTCATATTTTTTTTCTACTTAAAGCTAATGAAATTTTGTATAATTTCAATATGATATGTCCAATAAGAAATAGATCACATTTTAAAAACATTATCGCGAAGGCGCAGGTGCGATGTTTTTATTTGCTTTTAGTTTTTGTACAGACAGATGAACATATCACAAAGATCAACCCGCTTTTTCGTAGTTAGATGTATAAACAAACTAATTTTACTTTCATATGCACACAAAAAAACACAAACCAATGTACACCATTTATTTGCATTTGTGCTTATATAATTTTGCTTCCAGTTGTTCTGTCATGTAGGTTTATACCCATTAGAAAACTATATGCATGTGTATGTGCGTACAAATTTGAGTTTTAAAAACATGTTTTAAATCAATATGTATATCATATGAAAATATGCAGATGTGGTATGATTGCCAATTAGACAACTCTCCGACGTAAAGTTCACAGCTATAGGTCACATATGAAAATGCGTGCCATGTAAACGTGGCTAAAATTGTTAATGGAGATAAATGTATTATTACAACAAGCTTGAACAACTGAGTGAAAGTATTATGAAAAACTATAAGGTCTATAAATTTACGACCGAAATATGTTTATGAATGACCTGTAGTTGTTAATGTCTGTGTCATTTTGGTTTCCTGTGGAGAGTTGTCTCATTGGCAATCATACCACTTTTTTATACATACCAAAAGTAAATACGTTTTCGAATGTAAAACAAATCGAGATTCAACATCTTTTATTATATTATTTTCACAGACATGTTATTCATTACTAATACGATCTAAAACATCTAACATATTGAATCTTTGTTTAACTCGTTTAATGATTCATCAGTCAGAAATGAATACTTGTCACATTGAGATCCATCTGTATTGTCTCCGGGAGTTACTTCCTCTGGCTCTAGGCTTGGGTCATTGAATGAAGTCACAGCACTCTCAGGAGTTTTACATGCAATATTGCAAATAAAAACCTCTTCGTCAAGACTTGAATTGTTTAGTTCTGGCTTGGAGAAAGAATATATATGCATATTTGATCTTGTAGACGTGTGATTACCTACCAGAAAAGGGTGATGCTGATTGGTAATATTCTGACGTAAAAATCGAATACGACTTGTCTCCATAGGAGAAGTTTTATAATTCTCTACAACTGTCGAAATTCTGATGGAGGCATAATGATTGTCCTCGGTGGTCATTTCTAATGAATTTGATTTACCTTGAAAGAATAAAAGTGCCCCTGTTGGAAAGAAAAGAATGATAATATGTGTTAAAGAAGTATTCTTAGATGATTTATTCAAATGTTACCATCAAAATACATCGGAAAAAATACGGATACAAACCTAATTGACAAGTAATAAATATAAGGGGATCTGAAATCATTTTCAGATTTATAAATACAGGCAAATGTAGTATACCGCTGTTAAAAGTCATAAATCTATAAAGAGAAAACATATCTGGGTTAAATTTAAAACCGAGGACAACAACAAAACAACAGAAACACTGAAGTGCAACATAAAATAATGACATACATCAAAACGAACTATTAGATAACAACTACCATATTCCTGACTTGGTACAGGTTATTTTTAGAAGAAAAAAAACAGTGAGTTGAACCTGGGTTTGTGGTAAACCAAACCTCGTTTTTCGATGTAATGTTTTGTTTTTGTTAACTTAGTTCTCTTTTCCTCATAAATATTTTATAATGATTTTGTACGTTTGTATCATAAAACTATGATTAATTCAATAAATACATGTAGTTCGCATGCTTGTTTTTTCTTACTCTTTTTCTTTTCTTTATTTATGTTTATCCTAACCTTATAAAGAATATTCTGTGAATTAAAATAAATCTAATTTTTTCAAATAAACATTTATTGTTTTTTTATTGTTGTATTTTTTATTTAATTTGTGAAATAATTTATTTTTAGGGAAATAATCTCTGTTTACTTGTCTGTAACTGAAAGAGTCCCACAATTCATTGGTATGTGATTTCTTCAATATTAATTTTACTCAAAATATATAGAACATTTACACCTGAAAATAGTCTTTTTGTCATATTTGTTACCCTTTTTCCCCTACATAATCTAAAAACATGTGGTGTTAAAAGTTTGGCAACGCATTGAAATAATTACTAACATTCAATATTTTTTTTAATTTTGATTTGAGTTTATGGGGTCGATAGGTAACTCATTTTTGCCAAACACACATATATTTTATAAGTGCTTTTTGAGGTTAACCTTATGTTTGATACAGAACTCTTAAAGATATATTGAATACCCTAACGTTTGTTTGATCTCTATCTAAGAAACAGATTATTCTACTATGAATTCTCCAATGATGAAACTACAAACTACAAATCACAAACGCATTACCGATTCAAAGAATTGTCTTACCTTATCAATTTCTATTACATTTAAGTTGCATTTTATAATATCTTATTTAGACATGATATTTACATGTAGGGCGTAAACATGCTTTTATTTCATATTTTTTTCTACTTTGCTGTTAATAAAAAAAATAATAATAATATGCCCATAACATTAATTTATGTTTTTGACATTTAATTATTTCCCTTGACCAGCAGTCAAAAATGTTTTATTTTTTATAGACATATAAAAAGAGCATGGTTTGTTGTCTTTCCTTTTAAAAAAATCTGTGTATTATAATAACTATACATAACTATAAAACACTAATACGAATACTAATTTTAAAAAAAGCTCCTTTAAGTTTTTGAGGACATTTCCGTTCTTTTGTTTTGGCATCCCATGACCTTTTTGGACATACTGCATAGTATAGGTATAAATTATACTTACTATTAATGTTCAAGCGTATGAAAGTTATATTTCTGCTTGTTTTCCTGCAATAAAAAACAAACGTACTGATACAAAGGATGTAAATTGACATGCTTAGAACTTTTGAAAACTCATTTCATTGTGAAACATTTCAAAGCTATCCTAATGATCATAAGTAATCTAGTTTGTTCCTTGACTATCATCACAAAAATAGTTCATATCTCAAATGATCAAAGAACTTATTCATACTCTAAATATTACCGGCACAAGGAGAACGATATTATTTGTAATTTATTTTCTTATTTTAAGAGAAGATGTTAGGTGAACCAGAACTAGTTTAGCTGAAATAAAAAAACAAATAATTGTTTGATTAATTTCATCCTGTCCTGGAATTTGTGAAAAATAAATAAAGAGCTATATGGTTGTCATACATACCATAAAACTACAGGTACTGTAACAAACAATATCAACACAAGTATTACAACACAGCCAATTACAACGCCGGTGCTGGCTTCCGTCTTCCTACCTTAGAATACAAAAGTGTTATTAGAATGCACTTAAACAGGGATTTTGTAAACATCAAGTAATTTTTTGTTAATGACCAAGAAAATTAATGTAAAGCGAAATATTTTAAGAAAGCACATTATTCAGTATTAAACTTTAACGGTCAGTCTACCCAACTAGTAAACATTTGGTATTTGTAAAAACTACTTATGTTTTTCCAAATAACAAAGCAAATGTAGCATGTGTCAAGAGCGACAAAAAAATATATGAATGAACTTAACAGCATTAATATATTCCCAAAACTAGAAACTAAAGAAACAACAGACACGTCTTCCTCCGTCTCATTTTTACACTTCATTACCCCGGCAATTTGACATATGCGGCCATCGCAGTGTCTGAATCTGTGACGAAAGAGACCACTTTAATTTTGAAACATGTTTGAGCTCTAAAAAATTGTGGACTGTTTTGCTCTATCCTAATTTAAGGTAATATGTGTGCATGCGGATGTTGATTTAGTATTGGAAAGGTGTGCCTCTCTTGAGTTGTGAATAAATTGGCAGAAGTTATAAAATGCAGATAATAAATTTTTGTAAACATAGTTAAACAAATCGTGCATATTGCATATTAACAAAGCTAGTATTAATTAATACTTGATATTTCAATATTGAATTATAGTATGTAACATATGCATAATAAAACGAACATCATTACTAATGAAAGTGATCGGAACTGAAATACACATAGTTAATTATCCGGCATCGGAGACGAGAAGAGACTGTAATTCTTTATCCCATTTTAACCAATAGCTATTGCTGTATCTAAGTCACTTCATAAAGCAACCACTCCGAATCTAAATGGGATAAGTAATTATTTCAAGTTGGCGTGTTTATCGACTGAAACTATAGCTCCGCATCGTGTTGCAAAGTAATAATTATCAACACCTCCCCCCCCCCTCCAAAAAAAAAATCCTCTCCATCTTAGAAGCTTTATACCAACTTAACACTCAGGTACATTTTTAAAATCTATATTACGATATAAACGTAAGCGAGGCATTTCATTTCATATAGATTATATGACTTCAGTGGTGCATGTATAAATATACAAAAGTAACCCTACCTTCAACAGCATCTAACTTTAATTTACAACCATATTTTCTATTACACCTAAAATTGACATTTGATTAAAATATAAATATCTCATATGTACATTACTGTTTGTAGATTATGTCCTATAATAATCGGTACCAAATAATTCAAAACTGATATCTAATTTTCCATCAAAACTTTAAGAAAAAAAGAGATTGCAGAAATTAAGAAGGTACAGCTCTATTTAGCTGTGTTCTCATTGTAAAGCTATACTCCAGCAGCTCCTGCATCAACAGAAAACATTGATTTTTAAAACTCGTATGCTTAATCGATATCCACATTTGTTCCTTTTCTCGTAGTCGAAAATTCATCCGTTATGTTTTAACAATTTATCACTGAAAACAATTTAGCACCGGACTGTTTTCTTTACTACGATTCTTCGACAATATAACCTTTTTTTTTATTCTTGTTACTCGTTACTTTTAAATGTAGTGATTTGTGTTAATATTTGGTTTTAACCTTTTTTTTTACAATAATTTGGTCTGTCATTATACACCAGGTGTTCTGATCCACATCCGAGCATTGCGTTGCTCCGTGGGAATCAGATCCAGATTTTACTTCCCCATCGTTCAAAACTGTTAATTAATTGCTCCTCGTGATTCTGGCCCCTCTGCTAATTTCTGATCGGGATACCCACTGTGCATGCATCGACCCCTTCATATGTTCTTTTACTTTTCCGATAAATACTTAAAATGTACATAACAGTTATAAAATACAATAAAGTTTTTATTGAAAAAGGAATAAAAAGAGTGTCATTAATTGAACGTCATGAAGTCATATACTCAACAACACAAATATTCAAACGACATTTTCTCATAATTTTGAAAACCAATTTAAACAATTTCGACAATTCAAGGGAACAAAATCTTTTAGAATGGTTAGTCGATTTCAATGGTAGGCAGTAAATTTGGAAGCAGTTAGAAGTGTAGTATCTTATTTTCTATTTGAGCTACAATATTCAACACAAACAGCTAGCTATCTTTCAGTAGTAGCGGGCACATTGTGACCATGCTTTCCAAATTATGTTTAAAGTTTGTAGAAGCTGTTGTACATTTAAGTTTTGATTATGTTTTGTTTTACTTTTTCGACTGCTTATGTTTTGTTTTACTTTTTCGACTGCCATCATTTGAAATCAGACATCTGAACTGATACTGATAACGTTTAATACTGTCTCCTTATCCCAAAAAAAAACTTTTATTTTTCGATGTATACCTTCAAAAACAAAAACGCTAAATGAAAATAAATATTTTACATAAATTTTTTCAACATCATTTGATATACAAATATGAGCACAATGTTACATGAAATTTGACACACTGGTTCATCGGACTTTAAATTAATTTATAAAATGTCAAAATGTATCACATATCCTCTATGACGTTACTTCAAAGTTAATATCTGTTAGCTTATACTGGATCAATAAAAAATTACGATCCTGCAGAATGCTCCAAAATTCTTGCGTAAGAGCCTTGAAGTCCTTAGAGAGTTTGTCGCAAAAGCCGAAGACTGCGCATGCGTTTATTCAAATTATCTGGGTTGAGTTCAATATCGTAGCAGCTACGTAGCTGCTTTCAATATCTATATAGCAGCTAGTCTATAGCTACACGTTCAACACTCAAAATCTACGTAGCACTACGTAGCTGCTACGATATTGAACGCAACCCTGGTGATAAGCATGACCAGTGTTCAACCGAGCGCAGTCGTACCAATGAAAAACTTCACTATGGAAATACATTTGTGCACCATTGGAACAATGTAAGTCGATGACAGCGACGCAGACCTGCGTAAGGACATATTATAAGTTATATGGTTCCCTACTGACCCCTTACAGATCCATAGACGGTTAGTAAAATCCATAGGGGATGCGGCCGGAGGCCGAATCTCCTATAACTATGGATGTTATTCAGGTCCCAGTAGACGTGACGTTATGAACCCACTAGGAAATTTACTATTAACCCTCTACGGATCCATAGGGGTCACCATGTGACGGCGTTAACACAGTCACACGGTGCTAATTTACTTGCGGTATAATAAGGCGTGCTGGCCGTTGTCAGGGAAGCGGTTTCTGACTGTCTTTGTTGATATATGTCGGAAACCTTGCACGTCTGATGTTCTTTCTGTTGCTGTCGTTGTCTTGATTCTCAGGTGAAGTACCAACATGTAGAGATCTTGTGCTGTTGTGAGATCCTAGGTTGGTCAGAATGTTGAACCAAATGCTAGTACCGTTGCAAGAGTCTGGAAATTGTGTTCCGGTTTCATATAAAGTCGAGTGGAACTACATTATGTGATTAACTGACCTGTAGACGCCGATCGACGACGGTCCTTTTAGCTGTGTATGGACTTAGCTTAATGCAGCAGGTTCGAGAAGCAATTTACTGACTGCACTCACTATAACTGTTGGCGGTCTTATATACCATTTACATCCCACTATATATCAGGCATGTTGATGCGCACGTGTAACTTCCTAAATTTTGACACATGTTCCCTCTATCAGGAGTTTAAATTGAATTATCGGAGATCTGACAGTCATAAGAAACGAGTGACCGGTGAAAAATAATGTTTATCCAATTCTTGAACCAATGCATGTATATATCATAGTTTTCTGTGCACGATTTTATCATTTTTTACGCAACCATATCGTTTAACCGTTTTTTTTTCTCTCTGTGTCTGTTATGATGTGAAAATATGGCAGCTACTTTAATGTCGTGTTTAGAAGCCGAAGTTTACCGATTGACACCTTATAGTAAACAATTAACAATTAAACGCGGATATTGAGCATGTGTTTTACCTGTACAATCATATACAAGTTAATTTTAAGGACAGAATAAAGTAAACCCTCTTCTAAATATGAATAAATTAAAGAATTTTCTTCAGAAAGAAGTGTATGTACATAAGTTTTATAATGAAAACTATCCATTTAGTTATAAAAAAAAACATATGTCTTATTTTTTTTATTTGAGGTTTCATATGACTTTAACTTTACCCTAATCATGTTTTCATGTATCAACTATGGGCACGCAAATTTCTTTTAAATTTCATGTAAAAGATATTGTTTCGTTTCTTATTTGGTAGAGTATGCTTAATATTGTAGCCAATAAGAAACGCAACAATAAAAATATTGCTCATTAAAAAAAAGAATGCCTTTCCTTTCAGAACTAAATATCAATAGAATAGTTAGGAATCATTTTTGAAATTAAAACATTCTGTCATATTCATTCTAATCAAATTTAAGCTTTGAATATTCAAAGTAAAGTACATATAGTAACTTCTTACATTTGAAAGGAGCAATTACATGAACTGTTACAACTAACACCATAATAGCCTTCATTGCAGTGGTATTTACAGTCAGTACCATATGTTCCTAATAGGCATGCTGAAATTAACGATGTATGTCATTATGCATTGAACATAGAATTAATGTTGCTTACATGAAACATACAGTTTAGTTGTGCAATTTTTAAACTATTTTGCTATCAAAATATAAAATTATATATTGTTGCATCTGACTGAATTCTGAAGCAGGAATTTGATCTTCTCTTTCAAAGTGAAGTTATGCAATTGAAGTATTATATAATAGTTATGCATTTTGTATTAACTAGTTTTGTATTTGTTGTTGTTGATAATTTGGATGTCTACATGCATGTTGATTCAACACAATCTACGGTTTTATTATCAATGCAGACGGTATATTATTTATTTACACTCACCCATGCATTCATCCTTCTTTGGATTATTAATATAACCTTGACAGCAATACAGATGTTTCGTCCCATTCGGACTAAAAAATAGAAAGTGCAAAAAAACTAATAAGCAGAGCACATTAACACATCAATCTATTTGTTCTCATTGTCATAAAAAGTTGTATGCTTTTACGTCGCATATCATATTTTACAGCGTATAAATAAAGGCAACAGTAGTATACCGCTGTTCGAAATTTTTAAATTGATTGAGAAAAAACAAATCAGGGATACAAACTAAAACTGAGGAAAACACATCAAATATAAGAGGAGAACAACAACACAACAGAAACACAAAAATGCAACACACACAGAAACGAACTACATGTATAAGATAGTAATAGCCATTTTTCTGACTTGGTGCAGGACATTTGAAGAAAAATGGTGGGTTGAACCTGATTTTGTTGCTAGCCAAACCTCCCGCTCTAATGGCAATGTTAGATATATAACACTCTAATGGCAATGTTAGATATATAACACTCTAATGGCAATGTTAGATATATAACACTCTAATGACAATGTTAGATATATAACACTCAAATGACAACATTACATCATAACAGGACTACAATACAAATAACAGGAAGAACAAATAGGACAGAGAAACACATAAATAAACAATACAGTAGAACATTACTACAAGCTAAAATTATTAAAGGTACCAGGCTTATAATAAAATACGCCAGTCACTTGTTTCGTCTACATAAGACTCATCAGTGACGCTCAGGTCAAAATAGAAAAGAAAGCCAAACAAAGATGAAGAGCATTGATGATCCGAAATTTAAAAACGTTGTGCCAAATACGGCTAAGGTTATCCTTAAGTAATTAGAATATTTCATGTTTTTGCAAACAGTAAATTTATAAAAATGACCATATAATTGATCTACATGGTACACTGTTGAAGTTAGATGCGAAATGTAGATTTAGATCGATATTGAACAAATCAGAAAGGATGAACCTATGATACTAAGTCATGTAGTAAAACTTACAGTGTTGTGTAGCATACTCCTACATCAGTTTCCTTTAGACTATACACTGTCGTTGACTCTATTAATATATGCATAACCAAAAAGGTTTTTTTTTCAATACAAAACATATTCGGTTTAAAATTTTGAGTAATTTACTGCAATGTATAAATTATAAAAGAGGTCAACAACAGGATTTCACTCCGGGAAATTAAACTGGAAATGATTTCCTTATTTTTTTAACTAGAATTAAACCCTGCGCATGGAAAAACCTGAATTTGAATAATTATTACTTAATTATTACATAGATACCAAATAAGGATTCCGGGTTTTTTTTACAAGAATTTTCGAAGACAAAGCATAACGCTTGTAAGTGCAAATTCATCTATTGAGAATATGTCGTTTGGTTGTTGATTATATGCAGATATCATGCAGTCAGAAAATAATACTTTTTTTTAATACATAAAATAGGGTAGAACAAACTCATAAGCTTCTTTAGAATCTACATTACGTTTAAGAAGAACCGCACTAAAGTACGTCCATTATTCATTTTTTACTATTCAAAATTCCATAATTGAATAATGGGAGTTCTTTAGCGTGGTTGAGAAGTGAATAGGAATTTAGATATTTTATCAGTTCTTACCTGTCTTAAAATCAGATACTGTAACACAATTGATATAGAAATTTTCTAGTTACACATTAAAAACAGTTTTTGAAATGCACAAGAACAGTTTTAGACAGTAACAAATATTCTGACAGTTCTACCCTAGAAAATTTTGACAGTCCTATTCTAACTGATTCTGACATATTTGTACCCAAGACCAGACCTGACGGTTACTATAGATAGATATTTTTGACAGCTCTTTTTATATAAATACATGTAGTTATTGATTAATTGTTTCTAATTGGTGATGGTATAATATGCCAGGTAGAGCAAACATAAATATAGATTAGTACAATTTGATTGTTGCATGGCTTTATTTAGTTGTATGTTTTATATGTGCAAAATGCTTAGTTTTTTTAGGTAAGTAAATGTTTTTATATTCAGAGCTTATGTTTGTATGTTTTATGCAACGCTGAATCAAAAAAAAAACTTTTTTTTTCAATTCCATTCTATACCGACTTATATCAGGTAAAGGTACTACAAGATGCGTCACCATTAACGATTGCATATGGACTTTATACCGGGTGAGTGAAGTGTACATTTGTCTTTTTGTGTGTGACACTTTTGCTTTTGTTCTTGTTACTATTTCGTTTATTATTTTTGTTTTGTGATACTCAAACTTATTTTGAATCTCAATTATTAGGATATAAAGACATGCATCATTATGAAATAATGAATTACGGATGAAGTTTTCAAGCAAAAACATATCTACATTTGTCTTCAGACGATTATTAAAAACGACCGATTTTATTTTAATTCAATCAACTTGACCATATTGTTTTAGGAAATGTATTGGTGTATAAAATAGACCAATTCACGCACAAACAAATAAAAGAACAAATCCCTTTTATGATATGTTTGTTGGTGACTTTGTCCAGTTTATACACCAAATGTGTTTTGAAAATACGTTAAATCAAAGTCTGTGAATATCAAATACTAGAACGAATCATAATTAATTACAATCCGTAAGTAATCTATTAATATTTAAAACAAAAACACAAAGATGAATTAGATGGTTAACTTATTTCTTTAATATCGGGTCTTCTTGATTCTCTTTCAACCATCTCTATCCCACGTAAAAGCATCTTGTTCTATTTTGAGCTTTATTCCAATCTATGATATCAGTGGTTGCTTTTCCATTCAACACGTCGTCTTCTTCATAGTGAACTCAATTGGGATTCTGCAAAATATTTTGGTTCAATTGCATCACAGATGGCACGTACATAATCAATGCTCATGTCTGCTTTATCATCAACGATTTGTAATCGTCTTAGACCATCTGCATTAGTGTTGTTTCTAATGTGATAGCTGGCTAAGTCTGCTAACAGAGTGACGAAAGATACCAGAGGGACAGCCACACTCGTAGATTGAAAATAAACTGACAAAGCCATGGCTAAAATAAAACGACAAATAGACAAATAATAGTACAGAAGACACAACATAGAAAACTAAAGACTAAGCATTAGATACTTCATTTCGGTAGGTCACGTTCGTGAAAGGGGACGGGTATTGTGGTTACGACATAAGGAACATATCCGATATCATCTGTGAAACGTTCATTCCATAACGGTCAACCAACTCGTGATGGCGTCCGTAAAATTTACGAAGGGATGATTTCACCATTTGGAACTCATGATTCAATAGCTTCCTTGGTAGCAGCAATCCTCTATCAAGGAAAAATAATGATAGGAAATACAAGCCCTGGAATATCTAATCAATTGGGAAATATATACTCCGTATACAGGCGCTGTTGGAATGTTGTTACATAGAAATGTAAAGTTCGCAATTGGGAAGCTGAAATCATCCCTTTTGTCGTAAAGTTTTGTTTTCAACCGAACCTCATTGTCAATTTCTAGATGCAAGTCAAGATATATGGCATATTTAACTGAATCTGTAGCATCCTTTATCTCTAGTTCGATGGGATAGATTCGTTCAACATAGTCACCAAATTTTGTATTATTTAGTGAAAGAACATCATCTATATAGCGTAACGTAAAGCTTAAGGATATAGCCAACTTCTTATCTTTCTTCCTATGAAGTCCTGTATGAAGTCAGCCTCATAATAACAAAGAAACAAGTTGGCAAGAAGAGATTACAATTGGTTCCCATTGGAATTTCGACAGTCTGTTGAAAAACACGTCCTATAAACGTAACAATTATGTTGTCAATTAAGAAATCAAGCCTTGATAATGTCAGTTTCAGAGAACTTTATGTTAGAATCAGAGTGATTCTTTACAAAAAAGGATTTATCCCTCCTTAATATAAAAAAAGATGATGTGGTATGATTGCCAATGAGACAACTATCCACAAAAGACCAAAATGACACAGACATGAACAACTTTAAGTCACCGCACCGTACGGCTTTCAACAATGAGCAAAGCCCATACCGCATAGTCAGCTATAAAAGGCCCCGATAAGACAATGTAAAACAATTCAAACGAGAAAACTAACGGCCTTATTTATGTAAAAAAATGAACGAAAAACAAATATGTAACACATAAACAAACGACAACCACTGAATTACAGGCTCCCGACTTGGGACAGGCACATACATAAATAATGTGGCGGGGTTAAACATGTTAGCGGGATCCCAACCCTCCCCCTAACCTGGGACAGTGGTATAACAGTACAACATAAGAATGAACTATAAAAATCCGTTGAAAAAGGCTTAACTCATCAGATGGACAAAAATACAAATGAACGTGGACAAGATACTTGTATCTACGTTCGCCATTCTTTTTAATGAAACAAAGTAATACCAACTCTTTCAATTTGTCTTTTAGTTTGGAGTGGGGAATACTTGTGTAAAGTGTAGAAAAGTAAGAGTTTTAATACTATTGTAATATGAGAGTCTTATGTTGTAGGTACTCTAAAAGATCTTTGGAAATTTTTCTGATTCACGCCACCTCTAAAATAGGCAGTTTTACAAAAACCTTAATGTTGGAGTCCGGCTTTGATTTCTGATAAAAATAGATGTTAATAATATAGAAAGTGTTCGTGAATCACTTGGAAGACCCAGCAATATACCGTTGTTTGTAGGAACACTTATGTAGTCTAGGTATCAAATACAGTGATGGAAGATCCAGCTTTTTATCTTTGGTTAAAATTCCAGAGGAACATAGAACAGACCTATGATTATCTAGGATTTCCTCTTTGGTAAGTGACGTGAGGGTATATGTTGAGTTTCCAAGTGAATTTTCAATACCTAATTCATGGTCTTTAAAAAATGACGTAGCGTGGGTATTGATAGACCCATTTAGTTTCGTTATTCGAATTTGTATCAACGACCTCACAACCTCTGCTAACCAACGGTGACCTGTAGCATCCAGTTTTGATGTTGTTCCCTTATTCACGTGCATTTTCGCGAATTTTGTACGGAATCAAAATGGAGAACCAAGTAGACGCTGATAGAAAGAAAAGATCATCAAACTGGGATTCATCAGAAATTTCCTTACTTAGGCAACTTGTTAGACAAAATTTAACTATAATAAGAAGCAAATTGACCAACGCTATTACAAATGCACAGAAGACCGGGGTCTGGAAGACCATAGCATGTCAAATCAATGCTCTTGGGTTACACTGCCGTACAGGCAAAGAAGTTAAAACCAAATGGCAGAACATGCAATCAAAGGCAAAAACACAGTATGCTGAAAAAATAAATATTCAAAGCAAACAGGTGGTGGGCCGGCACCTAAACCAATGTCAAATGAAACAGAGAAAATAGTTGAAATGATGAAGGATTGTTCCAGTTTCGTTGGCCTGAATGGTTGTGAATCTTCAGTGATCCTTCTGAAGGTGCTTATCTTTTCTCTTTAAATTCTCTAATCGCATTGCTCTTAAAGTTAAAAATAAAGGATATACACATTCTAATTCTCTCAACTACGCATCAGCTGATCAATATTTGTAAACAAATTCCTTAAATAAATTGTGGGGCCTTTTTTGAAGGGTAGTCTACATTTGTATAATAATAAAATTAATTGTATATATAAGGACGCTCACACACTGCTTGTGGAATGAATATTGTCATTCGCTATTTACTAATTTTTCAATATTTACGATTTCTTATTCTCTGACCTCTCAATTTATTGATTATAAGTCAAAATGAAACCATATGACTGTGACCAAGCACATTTCGCAACCGTCAATAAAGTCGAATGGATATTCACTTTAGCTTACTTCAGAAATAGAAAAAAAACCTTACCGGTTTCTGTGTAATAATCCAATATTTCCCTATATTCTTACTCTCACAAATATTATTATTTTTAATTCAATTCTCCTGCACTATTGCCTCTTACTGAAGTATTTTAGCGTTTCAATTTTTAACATGACGTCACACAGAAGTAATGAGGTACAATTATGGGTGTTTTTAAAGCACACCACTATCAATTGTTCTATTTTACTTGAATATTTAGTATCATTTCTAACATGTCTAAAGTGATATATCTCTTGCATAAACACAATTAATAATTTGGGTAAACGTTATTTAAACATTGAGTTTTAAAAGAAACAATCGACCTGTTCTGAGATAAATGTGATTTTTTTTATTGTTTTAAAAGTATTTTCATACTAGAGAGGGGATAGGACCCTTATTGGGTCTTTGGGATCAGTTGGACGGCAAACGCCTGAATCTGACAGATAAAGGTCAACTTGTCGACACAAAAAGGACCCGTATGTAAAATGTTTACGCCCACAAACAGCGCCCCCTATATTTTTTTCTACGGCATCTTTGAGAACGATGTCCCGTTCTGTAGTAAATTAAAACATTAAATTAACTAAAACATAGAAAAGTAAGTGTAAAAAAACAATTGAAAGATATATTTGCAGATGACTGGTTATGCATGATATGCTGGCATTGTGCGCAATGTCCTTTAATCCAAGATTGAAAATTAGTTTGTTTCCTACGTCAAAATGGCGGATTTCAATGTTTACATTTTTTCCTCTATTTATAATCTGACACAATTTCGTATCCAATCATTTATTAGCAATTTTATTATTGATCTTTGAAGATCATCCAATCACATTTACCGTTAGAAAGTGGCTATACGTTACCAGCCATCGTTACAAAGTAGCCATGTGTTTTGTGGGGATACCTTGGGAATGTTGTGTATTCAAAAGTTACGGTAAAAATCAATGGTTTCATCATTAAATTTCCATGCAATTCACAAGTCATAACAGCAAATCCATTCTTAACAGACCTCACAAGGTAAACAGACATATTTAACTGTCTGCTTTAGCAAAAAAACGTGTAAATAAGCCTGATGGGTCGTTTTGAATTCAAGCACAGCAGACAAACACGTGGTAGATTGTTTATGGTTGATAGTGTGTTTACCTTAATTGCACGTTGATGTTACTATATACTTACAACCCTTATCGTGTTATACTTTCAATTGTTATATAATACATCTTGCCTAAGAAACACGTATAGCTAGGCGCAAGGACTTCCTTTACTAGGACTTTTAATAATGAGGGTGTAATGATGTTTACAAATAACCATATTTTCATTACAGCAAATTTTTTTTTTTGCATTTGATATATTTCATATACATGTACATTTTATGTACACAAAGAACAATAGAGTAAATGAACATACATGGGTTTAATTTCCACCCTAGGTATAAATTTTGATACTCATCATAGGTTGGAACAAATAGAGCAGATTGCAATTGACAATAATGTAATGTCTAAAATGCTGATTGATGGGGCCAAGTCCTCAACATCATTTTTTCTAAGTATACAGCAGCTCCTATAAAGATTAGTAAGGGAATACTTTACATAAGGTCCAGTGGATAAGTCCTGTCTTTTTGTCTCTGATATTTCCTTATTTATATTATCATTTCTATTATCCATGTAGTAAGACAAAAGCTATTGTTACTCTTATATTCCTCATTTGCCTGAAAACAATGGAATTTATTCATTGTTGATGTATGTAAAGTGACTTGTAATTTAACTGTCACTGCTAACAGACACTTGGACTCTGGTGATAAGTTTCTAGACTGTTATCTCATTGGCAATTATACCATATATTTGAATGTCAGTTTCCCCTTTATAACTTTTTAAGAAAAGAATTTAATGATAATACAATAATAAGTTATAAAAATGTTGAAAAAATAAGCACAAGTGCCAAATTTAATTGGATTTTTATTCAAGAAAACCTAGAGGTATTGAAAAGTGTTGCAATTTAAATAATTTTTTTGAGCTCAGAAAACTATCAATAAACATTGATAAAGTGCAGATATTGTTTTAATTAAGACTTTAAGAATACTTGCCTGTTAATACATGTAGAATATATAATTGTTATGCCTTTTTTCTAATATAAGTGTGGCTCTGATCTGGCTGTGGTTTAATATCTAAGAATGGATTTGGTTAAATTCATATTTATCTGATTTATATCAACATTATTGTGTCAATTATAAAAATCATTGCAATACATTACTTTGCTCTTCATGGGCCCTTTAATTGGAATAACATATCTTATCTTATACCACTATATATACTTTATTTTAGTACTGACAGGTTAACTTCTAAAAGCATTTAAAGTAAGTGAGATGTTGACAAGCTTAGTCAATGATCATGATGATTGTAAATCCAGATAATATCATGAGATTTTTTTTTATAAAAGTAAATAATGTGATTAAATTGATTATCTCAATTCTAAGAACTGAAATTCTGATTTGATACTATGACATTATTTCTGATATCAGAATAATAAATATCTCATTGTTGTCCTTTTAAAAAAAAAAAATCTGAACATACTGTATTTAACATGTTTGTCACAGGGTGACTTTGGTTACTCACATATATGTTGTTATTTTGGTTGTTAATTCTATTTCGATTTGCAGAGCGTCAGTATCCTATAAATGCTATATTCTGCAGACTTCAGTGTATAATACATGTCCACATTTTACATCTAATTAATTAGGTAGTGTCCACTATTTACTTGGGCATTTACCTGTAAACTTGTCGAACGGGTTGAGTAACATGTGATACCTGTATTTGATGAGCTGGCTATTCACTCTCAGGTAACACCTTAACGAGTCAAGGTGTGGCCAGATATGTTTTGTATAAAGTTAGTTTACAATGTGGCGTGGACACACACACTGGATTTCTGAGGTAGGACTCAATTTATTCTTATTTATTTAATCATTATTCGTTCTAAAGTGTTCAGTTTTCTGCAACAACGCAAATATAGAATAATTATTTAAATTGTAATTGTAATTTTTGACATTGCTATTTTGTAAATGTCACAAGTTAATTAATGTTCATTATAATGGAAGTTTAACACGGTTATATAATTTCGGTTGTAGTAAATATTCGAGTGTCGAAATCGTTTGGTATTTTAGGAACGTTTGTGTACGATAATGCAATGATGTATGTATCTCCATAAGTATGTAAAGTAATATGCAACGTTTAAGCATAAATGTATATTCAGCGTTAAAAGCTGTATATTGTGTGTAGTAATTGTATAATGATAGTATACAATAAAGTCAATTATGTGACTTGTAAAGTAAGGCAGCAACCATTTGATTTTCTGGGGGGGGGGGGGGGGGGGGGGGGGGGGGCTATGGTTTTTTTTTCTGGACAAATTTTTTTTTTCGCCTGCGGCGAAAAACAATCTATTTTTTTCGCGACAAGTTGAAAACAATTTTTTTCTTTCAATTTTAGCATTACATATAGTGGCAGCTGAGGGTGAAACAAACAATTTTTTTTCTCAGAATCAAAAACAAATTATTTTTTTCTCCAAAAACTGGAAACAAACTTTTTTTTCCAAAAAAAAAATAGCCCCCCCCCCCCCCCCCCCGAAAATCAAATGGTTGCTGCCTAAGGCATTATACGATATGCCGTAGCTTGTATTGTGTAAAGTAAGGCATTATACGATATGCCGTAATTATTTGAGTATAAGTAATGCATTATTCAATATGCTGTAATCTTCTATAGATTGAACATAAGTAGTCGTACTAAGTATTTGTCATTATTTATGCGACATGTGTAATACATAAACATAATTATGTATATTTCTTGAGTATAGTATTGTATTTTAACGTACAGTATGTATTTCAATAGGTTCCAGTTTCGGGCTAGATGTATGTGGTTTTGATTGGTAAAGTATGGAGATATATTACAAATGGTGGTGAAACCTGTTGACGGTGCGACGTTCCATGTTTTTCATCAATAGTTGGGCAACCTACAATATATGGAGTCGAGTCTAGACAATAGGGCAGCCGTAATGTGTACACCGCTTATGTTGGGCCAGTTTTGTGTAGTTACCAAAAACCAAATACGTAAAATTCCGTAGTATCGTTATCCAGATTTCAAAGCTAAATATAAAGAAGGAACAGTTCATTAAACATTTGACATTATTATTTCATTTGATTTCATTTAGTTATATTTGTAAATTTGTACAATATTAAATTGTTATTTTGTTTAAAGCAGTAGTCATTTATTATCTGTAAGTACAAACTTCTAAGTCAGTTTTGTTTTTGTCTGAGACTACTATAACATGGGAAGTGACCAATCTCTATGTTATACATTGTAGTATTCTCAGGTTTTTGTTTTTGTAGTTCAATTGACTATGCATTTAAGGGCAGGAAAATATGAATTTGGATTAAATTTGAAGTTGATTCAGTATGTTTTATGACATAATACCACTATTTTATTTTAACAACGCATTTTCAAACTTTATTTACTGGTCAGCTTAGCTTATTATTAAATCAATAATTTAATTGAAAGGACTCAACAGTTGGTTAACTGCAGGACTTTTGAATTCAAATGTAAGAAGGTAACAAAATAAAGCAAAACTTGAAATAATACAAATAATAGAAATTATGAGATCTGCATGATCTCAGATTGCAATACAGCTTTTTTCAGTTTATATCTTTGTGTTGATTATTATGTTTGAAATCCCTTTCTGGTTCTTTGGGTGTTCAGATTTTTTTCTCTTGATTAATGCAAGCTATAGAACTTGTACATCTTATATAGTTTCTTATCTCAGGGTGAATCCAGACAATTTTAAACATGGGTGGTGGTATTCTCAACCAAGGATAAAAAGGAGGGTTCCAACTATATGATCCCATTCAAATGCATTACTATTCCATAAAAAGAGGAGGTTCCAATCTCCAGACCCCCTGGGATCCACCACTGTATCTTAAAGCAGGTATGATAAAACAAAAATTGTACATGTACTTCTGTCCACTGCAAATTGATTTTATTTTCATTCAATGGTAATGTTCACAATTTTGAAGACCATATTTCCTTTTTTCCATATTTTTGTTTTAATGTAATGAAAAGTTCAATTCTATTGTAACACAGGTTCTGCTGACAAATGACTGATAAACCCTTCTTATATCCTTCTATCTACCAAAAGGTGTTTGAGAATATACAATAAGTCCAAGTTTCAGAGAAAAGTCAGTTAAATGTATAATTTTCTTCTTTGGAAGTGTTCAATAACCTGTAAGTACTTGAACAAAATGTCATATTCAACCTTTCCATGACTATTTTAATGTTACAACAGTAGAGGATAATGGAATATTGAAAAGTTATTCAAGAAGTCGTCGAAATATATCTGCAATCATTAATTTTACTCGAATTTACTGTTGTGAACTTGCAATATCCAACGATGCGCGTACCGAGTTATCTCCCTTTGATCTCCGCTTCGCCACGAATAAGCTGACACAATTGCGTATCCGGGGTTTTTGTGATCTGATAGAGTATATACAGAACCAAAAAATGGTTTTACTTCATATTTTATACCCCTCAACACGTTACCAAACCTATTTAAGGAATAATTAAGGATTTTCCGTGGACCTACGCAAATTTTCAGAAAAAAAGTTTCACTTCACTCGTGAATTTATAACATTTTAACAACACTTTTAAATAATAATTATATAAAATAAGGAAGCTAATTCAATCTAGAATTGACCACTTTGATTTTTATTAATGTACGTGTACAAATAAGTCAATACGAGACCAAAAACCACGAGGCATGCACGTTTACCAAAAAATCGTAAACTCCGACCTTTTATCACGTGACCAATGTCTTGACCTTAGAAGCCATTAAAACGTTTGCCGTCCAACTGGGATCGTGTGTTTTTAAGCTCGGGATTTCAGGATTGACCCTTTCGGGATCCGGGAATTTTTTTTTCTAATTTGGGATCGTCGGGAATTAAGTTTATTTAAAATCGGGACCTCGGGATTTTGTGTCTTTAAGCACGGGAATTCGGAATCAGGACCCCTCCAACCCCACCTTTTTACTACGCAAAAATTAAATGGAGCATATATATCATGTTTTTTCAAAATATTAATGCTTTTCGTCACTCAAGGATCATTTGTGTAGCCATAGTTCAAAATAATGTAGTCCTGGAAAATATTTATGCCAATAGAAAGAAATCTATGCAATAAACATTAACACATAATTCAGATGTTGGTCACTATTATTAGTTTATTGCTACAACACAAAAGTGGTAATTTTGCAGTTACCTTTTTGCTGAGTCAAATATAATAGTCCTATCATAGAACAAACATATCGTTGCTTAGACTGCGAGAGGTCGTGCATTCAATCAATTTTCTTAAATCATTGTTTTATTGTCAATTATGCTGAACAACATCAGTTTCCTAAGTTGAATGTATTGCTTCATATTTTCCATGTCGAGTCATTTGCATTTTATTTTTTTCTCTCTCTCTCATCATTATTAAAGGCCGCACGGTTGCCCATCAGTGCATACATCTAATGTATTCGAACCTTGCTGGTTAGTTCTCTCATTAGCAATTATACTTTACTCTAATCATTGAACATTGAATATACAGTACATCTCCTCAAAACATCTTGCAGTCAGAAATTAATACGTAATAGGGGTATATAGATGAAGGATGGGGGTTTCACTCTACTTCTTTCTCACATTTTTGGAAAGAAATTGTATAGACCCCCCAAAAAATGGCTCGTTTTGCTCGGCATCTTATTCGGTTGTTTTTAACTAGAACAATGTGATGATCCCCCATCATGCCCTTCTGTTTAGGTCGCCTAGCCCGAAGGGCCAAGTGAGCTTTTCTCATCACTTTGCGTCCGTCGTCGTCATCGTCGTCGTCCGGCGTCGTCTGTCAACTTTTACAAAAATCTTCTCCTCTGAAACTACTGGGTCAAATTTAACCAAACTTGGTCACAATCATCATTGGGGTATCTATACACATGGAAAAAAGTATTGCAACACCAAATTGAAATTGAAATTAAAAAAACACTCTTTATGTTTTTGTGATATAATTTGGTAAAATAGAACTATTTAAACATTATTTAAGTATCACATGAGTTTAATCAATAGATATCGACTCGATAAGATTTTATCTGCATATGCAGCTACTGTACCTGTAAACAGCAAAACAGATGTTTTCATCCTCATGGTTTTCAACACTTAAAATAACCAAGTTTTTAAAGTTGTGTGATTGACACCTTGTAATGGGTCCTTGACAACTTTTAACTGCAGCAAGATGGCAGATTATCAGCATGAGAGAAGCAGGGATGTCGCTGCAACAACTGCGCGTATTGTTGGTCATCACCATTCCACTATAAGTCGTTTTGAGAATAAAAATCAGTCAATAAACGCTGTTAAAGACCTTCCAAGATAATGAAGACCCCCTATACCATTTGCTAGGGAAAATCAAGCATAATGAAGGTTGGTCAGAAGGAAACCCATTGCATACAAGACAATCCTAAAAAGAGAGTGGTGGCCATACAGGAGCCTTTTAACAAGAACTGTTCGAGATCGACTCATCGCTACTGGTTATCGTGCGACAAAACCATTTCGGAGACCTTTGCTAACGAACAGACACACAGTTTTCCGTATCACACGTAGTGCAGAGCTCGCCAAAGTTGGAAATTAGCATCGTGGAGGAAGATCCAATGTTCAAATGGAATTCGTTTCATCTTCATTGGCCCGATCGTAGCCCGGATTTGAACCATATCGAGCATATTTGGGACACTATTGGGCGGAAAGTGCGCGAAAGGACACCCCAGTTCAAACACATCATGAAATAAACAATGCCCTTCATCAGAAATTGTTGCTGCTACCTTAGCAACAAATTAGTCGATTTATGGCAGGAATCAGAAGACGTTAAGATGCGGTTATCTGTTTGAATGGAGGCTGCGCACAAAGTACTAATTGTTTGGCGTATAACGAACAACCATGATGTGAACAGTCATCTGAACATTAATTTTGAAATGTCTGACATTGTAAAGTTCGACTACAGTAAAAGTTGTAAAATGCATTTTTTTGTACAAAAAACACTTCATTTTGTTATTAAAATTGTGGTTATATAAATCATTTTTTTTCAAACATTTTTTGTTCGTTTCAATGCCAATGTTAACCTAAACTATGTTTCAATAATATTATACATATATTTTATTATATTTCATCCAAAAAAAAGGCTGATTTTTCAAGTTTAAAAAAATCAAGGTGTTGCAATACTTTTTTCCATGTGTATAGTTTGAAATATGTGTCCTGTGACCCGACCAACCAACCAAGATGTCCGCCTTGGCTAAAATAGAACATAGGTGTAAAATGTAGATTTTGGCGTATAACTCTGAAATCAAAGCATTTAGAGCAAAATTGACCGTGGTGAAATTGTTTATCAAGTCAATATCTATCTGCCCTGAAATTTTCAGATGAATTGGACTCCGGTTGTTGGGTTGCTCCCCCCCCCCCCCCCCCCCCCCCCCCAATTTATTGGTAATTTTTGACAAAATTTTTGGTTATTATCTTGAATACTATTATAGATAGAGCTAAACTGTAAACAACAATAATGTTCAGCAAAATAAGATCTACAAATAAGTCAACACGTGCCTGTAAACCACAATATACACAAATAAACGGTGAGAGGTTTGATTTTAATGATCAGAATGAACTATGGCCCATGATGTGTTTTAATTTTACTGACGGCAATTCAATATATTTATATATATCAAAATTTTAATTGACATATTAACATTTTATTGAAGATTGGACATAGTATAAAATCTTTTGACAGGTTAAAACACTAAGTATTTTACTTTCTTTCTGTAATATATTCAAACACTACACTCTTCATGTCTAATCGATACCGTATAATTCATGCATTTTTAATCTTTACATTTTCAGGTACTTCAGACTCAATCTTTTCACCAGATATATCTCCAGTTGAATCTTTCTCAGCGTGTGAGGTTGAAGTTCAACCAGAAAGTTGTTTGTCAGTAAACAATGATACCTCTGATACTATTACATGCACTCCCGCTACTACAATTTCTTTACCAAGATACACAAGCACTCTATACTCTAAGAAAAACCCATCGAGGACTTCACATGTTGTAACTCAGGAAATGCTAGCAAGGAAACAATATGATGTATTAACAGTCCAGAAAGAAAAATTTAAACTTGAGATAGAGAAAATAAAACTGGAAAATGAAAAACGTAAACTTGAAATTAGAAGGCTGAACCAGTGGGAAATACAAGAGATCGACGCCCTACTAACTCTTGATGCATTAAATGTATGAACAATGAAACAAAGAAAAAGATGATGTACAATTTTAATCGTTCATGTTATCTGTGATTATTTTTTTATTCTTTATTGTGCTTTAGTACAATATAATAAAATTGTTATGCAAAAAAATGTCCTGGCAATGTGATCTCTCACAACACGTCCTTCGTCTGGTCCTTGGAAATCTTTGTTGATGTTCCAAAACATTTGAACTTCATCGTCAGGATCCTCCATCGGTTCTCTCATCTCTATTGCAAGATTGTGCAAAACTGCACAGGCCATAATCAAGGTACATACTTTCTCTGGTTGCAGTCTTAATTCTGCGTGTAAGCAATAAAATCGTTTCTTCCACCACCCAAAGGTTCTTTCAATGCAGCATCTTGTGTGCGTGTGAGCTGTATTAAATCTCTCGCGGTACGGCTCTGTCGGTCTGATATAAGGCGTCATCAGGAAACTTCTACATGCGCTGTCACCGAGTATTAATCCATCTTCTACACATTTATGAGCTTGCTCCAAATGTTCAGATATTTGTGAACATCTCATGATATGACTGTCATGGAAACTTCCAGGCCACCTCGCTACAATGTTTGTAAATTTACCTACGAAAATAATAGAAATACTAAATCAAAAAATTATTTTTTTAGTTTTTATGAGCTAACTTAGATTTTTATTGATTTTTAAAGCAACATAATTTTAATTCATAGCAAATTCCGAATTGAGAATTTTATGCCACCATTAAAAGGTTTTGAAGTTGCCTTTTCAAATGTTTTGTTAGAACTTATACTTTTCATAGAATTTTCTTTGTAAGCGCTGGTCTGGATTTTACTTTATCAGGAACGCTCAAACAGCCAAACACCCAGAAGTCCACGAAATCACAATTGACCGGTCAAGTTAAACAGTGGGTTTATTTTCTGGCATTTGTCAGTGAAATGGACGAACGATCTGCATGATTTTTTGCTATGCTGATCACTGCTTGAATATTTAACTAATTCAAGATGAATTTGATTTTTTATGGGATTCACTCGATGATATTTTTATATACTTAAAAAAATATTGACATTTTTTTAGGAACTAATAATGATGAAGTAATGTTATATATTCATTGCGGCTGCATGTTTATAGTTCTATATGCGTGGCATCAATGGAATATAAAAATTATTTTATGTTGATAAATACCCTCATTATCACAAATGGCCTGCACATTTATGCTATGAAAGCCCTTTCTGTTGACAAATGATGGTTCATCGCTGGAGGGTGCCATCTATACAACCAATTACTCCGGTGAATCCTCCATTGTCATAAAAACCTTGCTTTATATCACGTTTCCTCTGTTCTGACGGCCATTTGATGTACTGGTCAGATTTAGAAGCAAGGGCTTTTGATACTTTGTTAACACATCTACTAACTGTTGATTTGTCTATACCCACAGTATCTCCTATGATCTGCATGAAACTACCAGATGCAAAGAACCTCAAAGCAACATGCACCTGTTAAAACATTTTCTATGATGAGTTTATTTGTAAACTTACGTGTTAACAGTTCATTAAACAAATATATATTATACACTTAAAATGCTGCTTAGATACAAAATTTTAAAATTATATACATGCATTTTATTGCAAGAATTTAACCCTCAATCCCGAAATAAGGTACAAGTATCGGGTCCTTTTCGTCTTTTGACACGTTTGCACACAACCGTATAATGTTCGAAACATTCTCTTTATACAAAAATATTTTCAAGATTAAACATGCAGGAACGTTTCTTAGTTAAGCGATTAAATGAATAATTGTTAATTATTAATTATTATATATATATATATATGGATACTTAATAGAAGGTCCTTATGCCCGAAATTCCGGGCTTAAACTAATGAAATCCCGAGGTCCAGAATTAAAAAAAAAAAAAATCCCGGCATCCTAAAATTCGAAACAAGAATTCCCGGATCCCGAAAGGATCAATCCCGAAATCCCGAGCATAAAAACACCCGATCCCGACGTCTGAAAAAGGTCCTGCCCCCTCTTCATATTAATTCGTATTATTTCTAAAATAATAACAAAGCTAGTAGGTATAAAGTTGTGCATGTTAAAGTTATGTGTTAAAAATAATTATTGTTTTTTAACAGCGTGTCCCTTTGATATCACTATTAATGTCACATGAATATGTAACGAATTTCATAGATATAATAACCCGTTTCCGGGTTTCCCTTCCCCTCCCCCAATAACTTTACAAAAAGTTTAATTTTAAAGGAAAGTGTATCCCTTAATGAACCCCGTAAAATGTATTACGTCCCTTTGAAAAAACGTAAACAAAGTTGATGGTGGGAAATGTTTGACACATATTTTTGATTTCGGCATTTATGAAAGGATTTAATACTCAGTGTGCAGATGATCTTGTGTAGCTGTTTTTATTCTAAGAAAAAGGATGTCGCAAATGATGGTTATGTTCGTAAAACACACAAAAAATAGAAACAAACATTGGAGAATGTGCTTGTTTTTCAAAACCATGTTTACAAGAATTTTTAAATCTACATTTAGTACCTGCATTTCTGCGCTTAGTGCGTGACTTCTCTGGGTCGGGTGTGTAATATCATCACGAACAATATCAGTTATCCTTTGGATAGATTGTCTCCCAAATCTATATCTGGAACGAAGCTGCTTGTCTGTCAAATCATTTAGGGTGAGTAGCATTTCTCTATACTTTCTAGGTGCCAATGGTGGCCTTATACTACCAGCAAGGTTGCCGAAAAGCAGCATGTCTTCCATATTTAATCGATATTTAAATATTTAAAATTACCCCTTTGTCACTTTTAAATTTAAGTAACCTTTAAAAGTGTTACTTACCTCTAATAAACCTTTGTGCAACAGGAATAACGGTTACTTAATTTTAATTAAGGTTTAACGTATATTTAAATGACACTTAAATTTAAATGACGTTTGTGCAACCCAGTCCAGGTTATTATCTTTCCATATTGTAAACTGCTGTCCAAACAGGTAATACTTTAAAACACCTGTAATGGCCAACATCAATGCCATAAACCCCAGTTTATTGGGCGGTTTATTCTTCTCTGCCTTCATAAGACCTCTGCTAGCATAGCTAATGACACGTTTTTCACTTTGCCGCTGCTGGTTTATGACTATTAATCCAATTCCCGAAGCATCTCAAACGGTAAGGTTGAAACGGCATATCCTAATATAGGTGTTGATGTGAGAAGTTGCTTCAAGGTGGCAAAGGCTGACTCTTGATCTTGTCCCCGGTTTCACGATGTCTATTTCTTTATTTTACATTTGCTTCCTTTCTTGTCTGTTAGTGACGGCATTAATTCAGTGAGTGGTCTACTAATCTGACTGGAGTTCTCAAATAATCTTAGTAGCCTACAAACCCAAGAATTCGTCTGATATTCTCTCGCAATGTTGGGTTTGGTCACATATTAACGTTTCTGGGTCAATCTTCTTTCCTGCTTCTGACCCTACATAGGCACCAAAATGCAGTCGAATCAGTAATAATACAATATTGTAAGGTTCTGGATAGTTTTATTGTAATAAGGCATCAGGCAAAACCCTCGTATGAGGTACAAGGGTTATTCATCAACGTATAACTACATTGTATGCAGAACTCTGTCATAAAACCTGTAATATTCATGGAGTTCTCCAATACAAGTAATAAAAAATATGAAACCGCAAATAAATCGTTAAGAAAATATATGAAACGTGTGTTCGGTTTGAACATCATTCCCCAATTAAATATAGCATAGGCTTAAAAAGACAAAACACTCCAGCAGATATATGAACAATAAAATAGTAGAAAGTGTGCTATCAAATCCAACGTGATTACTTGAAAATAGAAGAAGTGATTAACAATCAGAACGAAACTAGTCAACCGTTATAGTCTGTTAATATAAAATACTAGCACAACTCATAGTTAGTTACAATCCGTAAGTAATCCATTTGAAAACGAAAACACAAACATAAATTGGTAATAAAATCATCTTTATTTCAAAGTAATTTCAAATAAGAAATAAGATGCCAATTACAATGAATAATCATTAATAAATACATCCTAGCACGATGTTTAGCTCGCAAAATTAGCGACACGTTTGATTTGTTATAATTTCTCAGTCTCTTGTTCATAAACATCTTTTATCTAAATACCGATAGGTTTCCTAATGTACCCTAAATCCAATATAAGCACTTCTAATATCCGCATTTTTAAATTTTGAATGAGAAAAAAGAGAAAAAAATGTTGCTTTCATGTGATATATATAACTTTATTTCCTCTATTATAGAGATTTGGTGTACATGAAATATATAAATCAGAAAATTACAAAAAACAAAGAATTAAAGTCACCGTTTAAAGTTAATATGAGAAAAAAAATTAGCACTGTCTATAATATCGGTAACGGACACATCTTCTATCGATTGTAGAAATCTCTGCAGATTGTTTCAACGTGACGAACACAAGTCTTAGAGAAAAAAGTTAATTCATCATTTTCTAATTCATATGACGTATTGCAAGAGAGAATTGTTGTTGTGAATTCGAGTGCCGAAAGACTGTCCATAAAAACACTGAACTGAATGGGATTAATGTTAATAATGTCTTGCCATAGATCATCTCTTTTGTCTTGTATAAAATCACAGGATACCAGTAAGTGTTCAACGATATTCAAGAAGAACTTTCCACATTTGTCGCAAAGTAAATGTTCATCTTCGTAGCGTACTATAGAACATAAGTCAATCACATACTTGGCGGAGACACGAAGTTCGGGAAACTGTTTCGCAATTGTCCATGCTTTATGCGGTTTGATTGCAGAATGAATATGTCTAAACATATAAAAGTCATTATCGCATGAAATTCGGTAAGACCACCATGTTTCTTCACTTGCATTTATATTCTGATTTACAATAATTGACCAAAGTTTTTTTGATGGGAAAGAACCAGTATTTGCAAAATTAACAATATAATCTGTAATGTTATATTTTTCGGCTGCTTTATAGATGTCAGGTATAAAACCAAGTTGTTCTGGAACACATTTATGTTTGAATTCCATAAGTCTGCTTATCATTATTCGTTTTGGTAACGCAGAAGACTTTAACCTACATAGTCTACCAAAAAATAAAAGTTTACATCTGTTGATAATGCTTTCAACTGAAAACCAACCTAGAAGACTTGTACACTTGTCAGAACGGGTTCGTTTTGGAAGCCCTTGAATAATTTTACACACAAATCTGTGAGATCTTTCTAACATTGTAAGTTCTGTTTGAGTCAAATTGTTCCATAACTCACAACCATATAGAGCTTTGCTGTAACATATTTGAAGTATTATCTTGGAACACGTCAAAGGGTTTAAAATTGATGGATGAATTCCAGAATTTAGAACTGAAAGAGCAGTTGATCGCAACACTCTACAAGCATTCAACGTCTGGTCCATTGATCTAAATTTACAGTTCAGAAGAATACCGACATGTTTGGCAGACGTCACGAGTGGTATGATGTCATTATACAAAGTTAGATTGCTTGTAACATTCTTGTTCTTCTTTGAATAACGTAAGACGTTGCTTTTAGTCGGAGAAAACTTGAATGCCCACTTCTCGCTATATGTCTGACAAATGTTAATAAGTTGTTGCATTCCTTTTTCTGTTGTTGAGAGTAACGCAATGTCGTCGGCTTGAACAGAGCTGCTTACACTGATATCTAGAAGAACGCATCCCAATTTAGAGTCTTCAATGTCGCACAAAAGATCGTTTATGTATACTAAATATAACAGAGCTGATAAGACGCCACCTTGGCGAACGCCTCGTTTCAGTTCAAACCAACGAGATAGCCTACCATTGAACAGTACAGAACTACGCATGTCACTGTATATTTCATCTATGAGCAGCCATAAATCACCGGTAACTCCATATTTATGCAGTTTATATAACAATGCATCATGCCATACGGTGTCGAAAGCTTTCGTGCTATCTAACAGCACAACAATGACATCACTGTTACGTTCAATATAATGACGAATCGGTTCTTGTAAGTTACATGAAGCATGAATACTTGATAATTCCTTTTGGTATGCCATCTGAGATTGATGTGGAAACTTTATGTGCAAGGAGTCGAATCGAGGATAAAGAGACTTTTCGAATATCTTGGCGATACAACTTGTTAACGATATACCGCGGTACGAATTGGGATCAGTTTTGTTTTTATTTCCACCTTTGAATAACGGTATAATTACACTTGTTTTCCAATCTAGAGGAGTATAACGTGTTTGTATTATTAGGTTGAATAGATTGCATAAGTGTTTTTGCAATGTTTTACCACCATATTGTATATGCTCATATGAAACGTTGTCTAAACCTGTAGATTTGTTGTTACATAAACTTTTACAAATGTTGGAAATTTCTTCAAACTCAAATGGGTTGATTGGAGCTTTGATTTCCTTCTGCGTTTGTCGTATTTTATACACTTCATGTTTTACCAAATTTATGTTTGCTGAATTTGTTAATTTGCTATCAAACTGAAAAATGGATTCAAAATGGTCCGCCCATGCTTCGCATATTTCACTTTCGTTTGTATGAGTTATTCCATTTAAATTTAGTTCACGACAAAAAGTTTTCTGTTTACGTCTGCTTATTAAGACCGACCATACATATCTTTGATCATTGTCGATAGACTCTTCCATTCTGTTGGCAATGTTCATAATATGTTCGTTGTAAGCTTTATCCATTTCATTTCTGAAAGTCCGTTTTGCATGTTTGTAATCAGCAAAGAACTGATCGCTTCTATCGTGAACTTTTCCGTTCAGTATCCATAAACTGCGCTTATTTAGCATTGTTTTGTGTGATAGATCTACGACTTTCATCCAATAAGGCTTTATATGTTTCACAAATTGCTTATGTGGGAGTGTTTCTTTGTCAGCTTTTTGAACAGCAACTATAATAGTCTTATAGTAGAGCTCGATATCTTCTTTGGTTGCTGGTAGTGACGGCATTTGAACAGACCATAAAAATTGTGAGACTGCAAATGAATAGTCATTAACTGAATTCATTTCTAACGCTTTGGTCCACGATACTTTGTCAGCCATAACACTTTCGTATAAGTTGTCACTATCAGCACGACATTGTTCAATTAGTAAAGTACACGCGATAGGCTTGTGATCAGAAACGTTAAATATGCTTTCGTCTGGGACAAACACATTGTAAATATCTCGTGTATTTTCGTTATTTGTGACTATGTGATCTATCCCTGTTTTAGGACCATCCTCATAAGATTGAAATGTAAATACCGGACCTTTGGCAAAGTCCTGAACATGTAATGATATACTGTTATTGTCAATAAGGAGACTTTCAAGAAGTTGACTACGACGATCCTGAGTAAACGAATATCGTGGTCCACCAATCTTGCAATTGAAATCACCAAGAATATATACCGTCCCGTGGTTCGAATACGATTTGTATGTGTCCATTAAGTATTCAAGTTCATTAACGAATGCTTCGTTGGGTTGTGTAATTGCTGGTAAGTATATAGACAGAAAAAATATACTAGGTAAATTAGGAAGTTTAAGTTCGATACCACATATCCTATTGCTATCAATTACTAATTCTGTGACATACGGAGATAAAGTTTTAGAGACCATAATCGCAACACCTCCACGGGCGCTATAACTGTATTTTTCAGGGCAGTGTTCATCAGCGCATTTTCCAAATACTAAATAGTTTTGTTTATCGATTGAATTAAGGAAGTGGAATTGTGATTTTCTAAGCCAGTGTTCAGATAAACAAATAATATCAATCTTATTATCATTTAAGAATTCTAGTAGATATGGTACTGCGGACATTATTCCGCGACAGTTCCAACATGCTATGTTTAAAGACATTTATGGATGTTCGGTCTTTGTAGATAGAAAAACTGACCATGGAAGCCATTCTTTTAGAAAAATGCCTTCTGGCCAAAAAGACGGATCCCGTATTAAGGTTTCACATTGAGCATCAATATTAAGTTGTGCAGAAGCTGTTCGTCGATTTTGTTTATCAAAATATCTTAAATGTGTTACATTAACACCTCTTGCAGCGAGATATTCACGCATAGATTCTTCACATGAATTGTGTTTGTCGATACCACCTACGTAGAATCTGGATACACGGTGTCTTGGTTTTTTTAACAAATCCACGAAAATTGTCAACGGTTGTGGGATTACACATGGAAGTTGGAAAATGCACTTGTATATTTGTATTTTGTTCATTTCCAGTTATATTGTTGTTGGTGTTCTTGATTTTATTTTCTATTGAAGTAGACGGAGCTGGATTAACAATATTACTGTGTGCATGTATGTCTTTGACTAAAACGGACAGATTCGTAACATCAGAGGATCTGACGTGTTTTGTGTGTGAGTCAACTAGAGAATTGGAATGTTCATTAATGGAATTCTTTGAATTGGCTCTTTGGACTGACTCAAATCGGATTCGATCACATTGCAATTATCTAATGCTTCAGCCGAAGCTATAACTTGTTCAGATTTAGATTTTAGAATGTCTGCGTACGATTTTGTAGACTTGTCAAGGACTTTGACATCTTTCTCGGTGTTTATGATACGCTTTCGCAAATCACTAATTGACTTCGCGTGAGAACAACAATCAATATTTACTTTTTTGAGTTCATCGTCAAATTCTTTCAGTTTATCACTCATGATGTTTGTCTTTGTTTTCAGACTTACAACGCCTTGCGCTCTTGTATCACTTAGCTGGTTAATTCTACATGACTCAGATTTCACGCTTGAACGTAGTTCATTAACGTCTAGTTTTACTGTTTTAAAGTCGTTTTTTATTTTGTTTACATCTGTTGTTAACTGTTGAATGCTGTTTTCGTATTCATCAAGTTTGTTTCGGAAAGTTCCTGAACTTTTTTCAATTGCTAATTTATTTGATTTGCATGTCATTTCCGCTTCATGTGTAACGACACTCATGTTGTTTACTGTTTTAGCTAAGTTTTTGTTGTTTTCTCGTAAGGATGAAATTTGATTCTGAAAGTTCCGTAACCGGTCATTGTTTTTCTGGTTAGCGTTGACCAGTTGTTTGTTTTCTCGTACTAATACAGATACAGTTTTATTAAGATATTCGATTTCCTGAGTGTAGTCGCCTTTCAATGTATTAATTTCTCTTTCTATGCGCACGAGAGTCTCTTTCAGACACAAGTTCTGAGAAAATTCGCTGGAATGTGTTTGGTTATTTTCATCTGCTGTAGACATTTTTCGGGCACTTTGCGTATGCGAACGAGTATTAAGTGTTAATCTTAAATCTTCCGTATATTCTCCGAGTGATGCTAAATAAAGCGCATAGCAATCGCTACCAAGTTTGTTTTCAACTGATTCACCGTTAGGTTTTCTAGGACAAAGACGCTTTTTAAGAGTTGCATTCAGATATGGAAAGTTATGATGACATTTTGCAATTTCCAGAAGTGCGTAGCGAATGTCGTCAATTTCACAGTGAGCGTTTTGGCATTTATCAATTAATTTAGACACAAAGCTGTCTTAAGGTAAAGATAAAAGTTCTTCTTGGATAAATTTTATTATCGATTCTGTTATGATTGTATCGTTGCTTATGTTGCTTGTATTGGAAGGAACATCTATTGTAATGTTAGTTTGTCTTTGTGACGAAAGAAGATCATCAAAAGGATCAAATTGGCTATCTATAAAACTCGAGTGAACAAGTAAATCGCTAGGTCTAAGTTCCGTTAGATTGTTCATGATATATTATATATGTTGTGAATCGCTGAAAACAGTTCACAGTGATCTGATTTTGAAAATCAATACAGTCATGTTTATGAAGTAATATCTGTAAATGTATTTAAATTCTTTTTTATCAATATGGTGTTGTTGAATGTATGGAATGATCTCACCAAATTCTTGATCTTTGAAGATGTATGAAAACTGTCCTATTCTAGAACAATATCAAGAGCACATTAACAGCACGTCCTTCACTAAAGGGACATAACTAGATAATTTTTTTTTAGTTCTATATGCGTGGCATCAATGGAATATAAAAATTATTTTATGTTGACAAATACCCTCATTATCACAAATGGCCTGCACATTTATGCTATGAAAGCCCTTTCTGTTGACAAATGATGGTTCATCGCTGGAGGGTGCTGCAATTCTTACATGGGTGCCATCTATACAACCAATTACTCCGGTGAATCCTCCATTGTCATAAAAACCTTGCTTTATATCACGTTTCCTCTGTTCTGACGGCCATTTGATGTACTGGGGCTTTGATACTTTGTTAACACATCTACTAACTGTTGATTTGTCTATACCCACAGTATCTCCTATGACCTGCATGAAACTACCAGATGCAAAGAACCTCAAAGCAACAAGCACCTGTTAAAACATTTTCTATGATGAGTTTATTTGTAAACTTACGTGTTAACAGTTCATTAAACAAATATATATTATACACTTAAAATGCTGCTTAGATACAAAATTTTAAAATTATATACATGCATTTTATTGCAAGAGTTTAACCCTCAATCCCGAAATAAGGTACAAGTATCGGGTCCTTTTCGTCTTTTGACACGTTTGCACACAACCGTATGATGTTCGAAACATTCTCTTTATACAAAAATATTTTCAAGATTAAACATGCAGGAACGTTTCTTAGTTAAGCGATTAAATGAATAATTGTTAATTATTAATTATTATACATATATATATATATGGATACTTAATAGAAGGTCCTTATGCCCGAAATTCCGGGCTTAAACTAATGAAATCCCGAGGTCCAGAATTAAAAAAAAATAAAATCCCGGCATCCTAAAATTCGAAACAAGAATTCCCGGATCCCGAAAGGATCAATCCCGAAATCCCGAGCATAAAAACACCCGATCCCGACGTCTGAAAAAGGTCCTGCCCCTCTTCATATTAATTCGTATTATTTCTAAAATAATAACAAAGCTAGTAGGTATAAAGTTGTGCATGTTAAAGTTATGTGTTAAAAATAATTATTGTTTTTTAACAGAGTGTCCCTTTGATATCACTATTAATGTCACATGAATATGTAACGAATTTCATAGATATAATAACCCGTTTCCGGGTTTCCCTTCCCCTCCCCCAATAACTTTACAAAAAGTTTAATTTTAAAGGAAAGTGTATCCCTTAATGAACCCCGTAAAATGTATTACGTCCCTTTGAAAAAACGTAAACAAAGTTGATGGTGGGAAATGTTTGACACATATTTTTGATTTCGGCATTTATGAAAGGATTTAATACTCAGTGTGCAGATGATCTTGTGTAGCTGTTTTTATTCTAAGAAAAAGGATGTCGCAAATGATGGTTATGTTCGTAAAACACACAAAAAATAGAAACAAACATTGGAGAATGTGCTTGTTTTTCAAAACCATGTTTACAAGAATTTTTAAATCTACATTTAGTACCTGCATTTCTGCGCTTAGTGCGTGACTTCTCTGGGTCGGGTGTGTAATATCATCACGAACAATATCAGTTATCCTTTGGATAGATTGTCTCCCAAATCTATATCTGGAACGAAGCTGCTTGTCTGTCAAATCATTTAGGGTGAGTAGCATTTCTCTATACTTTCTAGGTGCCAATGGTGGCCTTATACTACCAGCAAGGTTACCGAAAAGCAGCATGTCTTCCATATTTAATCGATATTTAAATATTTAAAATTACCCCTTTGCCACTTTTAAATTTAAGTAACCTTTAAGTGTTACTTACCTCTAATAAACCTTTGTGCAACAGGAATAACGGTTACTTAATTTTAATTAAGGTTTAACGTATATTTAAATGACACTTAAATTTAAATGACGTTTGTGCAACCCAGTCCAGGTTATTATCTTTCCATATTGTAAACTGCTGTCCAAACAGGTAATACTTTAAAACACCTGTAATGGTCAACATCAATGCCATAAACTCCAGTTTATTGGGCGGTTAATTCTTCTCTGCCTTCATAAGACCTCTGCTAGCATAGCTAATGACACGTTTTTCACTTTGCCGCTGCTGGTTTATGACTATTAATCCAATTCCCGAAGCATCTCAAACGGTAAGGTTGAAACGGCATATCCTAATATAGGTGTTGATGTGAGAAGTTGCTTCAAGGTGGCAAAGGCTGACTCTTGATCTTGTCCCCAGTTTCACGATGTCTATTTCTTTATTTTACATTTGCTTCCTTTCTTGTCTGTTAGTGACGGCATTAATTCAGTGAGTGGTCTACTAATCTGACTGGAGTTCTCAAATAATCTTAGTAGCCTACAAACCCAAGAATTCGTCTGATATTCTCTCGCAATGTTGGGTTTGGTCACATATTAACGTTTCTGGGTCAATCTTCTTTCCTGCTTCTGACCCTACATAGGCACCAAAATGCAGTCGAATCAGTAATAATACAATATTGTAAGGTTCTGGATAGTTTTATTGTAATAAGGCATCAGGCAAAACCCTCGTATGAGGTACAAGGGTTATTCATCAACGTATAACTACATTGTATGCAGAACTCTGTCATAAAACCTGTAATATTCATGGAGTTCTCCAATACAAGTAATAAAAAATATGAAACCGCAAATAAATCGTTAAGAAAATATATGAAACGTGTGTTTGGTTTGAACGTCATTCCCCAATTAAATATAGCATAGGCTTAAAAAGACAAAACACTCCAGCAGATATATGAACAATAAAATAGTAGAAAGTGTGCTATCAAATCCAACGTGATTACTTGAAAATAGAAGAAGTGATTAACAATCAGAACGAAACTAGTCAACCGTTATAGTCTGTTAATATAAAATACTAGCACAACTCATAGTTAGTTACAATCCGTAAGTAATCCATTTGAAAACGAAAACACAAACATAAATTGGTAATAAAATCATCTTTATTTCAAAGTAATTTCAAATAAGAAATAAGATGCCAATTACAATGAATAATCATTAATAAATACATCCTAGCACGATGTTTAGCTCGCAAAATTAGCGACACGTTTGATTTGTTATAATTTCTCAGTCTCTTGTTCATAAACATCTTTTATCTAAATACCGATAGGTTTCCCAATGTACCCTAAATCCAATATAAGCACTTCTAATATCCGCATTTTTAAATTTTGAATGAGAAAAAAGAGAAAAAAATGTTGCTTTCATGTGATACTTAGTGCCCGAATTTCCCTGAAAATCGGCCGATTTGGATTGAGACCGTGAACACATTCGCTATTTAGGTTCATATCTGTAACGTCATTGAACCCTTTAGTGTCCTTTACACCCTTAGGCTTCTCGGCGTTAAAACATCCATATCTACGCATATTCATGTAGATAATTTATGTTACAAAATGTTAGAAATTATTATAAATTAAGGAATGTATCTCCCGTGCATCACTGAAGAGACATGTATTGTCGAAATGCGCATCTGGTGCAGGAAAATTGGTACCGTTAATGGTATTATGATACTGGCTTATTTTGTTCCGTTAGAGGCTCCTATAAACAGTCAAGATCATTAACCATTATTTACCTCAACAATGAAATACTCTTCTTTCTGATATAAGATCATATAAAATGCATCATGCAAATAGTTATTATAACATCTTATCATTAATTATAAAATTCAAATAGAAAAGACACAGTTAGTACGTTTAAAGGAATCTCAATTAATGTTTTATCTTGATATACAATTATTGAAGTTGTTTTCATGTCACAAGAAAAACAAAAATACTTTCATCATTAATTTAGTCGATGTTTTTAAAAAAATTCAGGCTTACGACAAATGATTTCGTACAATGCATAGTTTTAACAGAAACATAGTTTTAACATCGTTATACTACGTTAAACAAACAATTATGTGTTCTTTTATGCTTTTCAAAAAAGTAAATGGAGCGTTTAACATAACTTTGATTACCAATTATATCCATTCAAAATTAAATAGCAAGCATTCTAAGTCATTTGATATACAGTAATAAACAAACCATGGAGATCGACGCAGTAAGATGAAAAGACAAGAAAACAAACAACTATTGTTAATTTTGTTGTATCTTTATTGAAGGAATTTGCATTTCAAAAATGTTGATAAAGGAACGTGGCTTAATACGTGAGTAATTAATTTACTAAGTTTACCATAAAGAAGTTTTTATAAAACCTTAGATAAATCTGTTTTAAAGACCGTACTTTATAGCATTTTTTAAGACTGCAAAGATTACATTATAATAAATGAATTTAAGCTTTTGTCGAAGGCGCTTAGAAAATAGCAAGATCTTTTTAAGTTAAGAGACTTTGCAAAAACTCTTTGAGAGGTCCAATGGTGGCCTGTTGCAAGGGAAAATGTCTGTCACTGTCCAATATTCTCTATTTATTCAATGGAGGTCCAAGTAGTCGCGATTTTCACCTCAGACGGCCTCTATTACAGACCTACCTCTTGTATTCATTGTGAAGTTGTTCTAGTCCTGAACATGCACTAAATATTTTACATTAGACGTCATGCAATCATCAATCACTCATTGTGAAAATCAGCCTATTGTTATGCTGTTCTAGACCCCGTACTCGTGACACCTTTAGAAATCTCAAAGTTCTCAAAGTTTTGCGTATCAATAGACCTAACACCCACGATTTAATAACGATATCCTTGTATAATACCATCTTATATTAGTACCGTTGTGTAAATCTTTATACCACAATTATTATGCAGAGTAGTACAAAACTAAGTCTGGCCTAAATTTTATGTTAAACAAGTGAGTTATCTTCCCTTGAACACAAAAGTAAATTTGTATTAAGATAAGCATTATTTTGTTGTCAAATAATATGTTTTAAATGTTGCAATTTTTTTATTTTTTTATTTATTCTATGTATTAGTTTGCATTCATTATAAAATATGGATTTAAGGTATTTATTACATATATGCAGTATTTCAGGAAGTAAAAAAAATATGAAAGCAGTCTCGCATGAATTATGATTTTCTTTGTTTTGCAAATATCATAATCACAGTTGAAGAGCAAATATCATGATGGAGGGAAAAATATAAAAATAATGTCATATAATTGTCAAGGACTTCACATGAGGAAAAAACGGGGAGATATTTTCATTATCTTCATTCAAAATATTAAAACATATATTGTATCCAGGATACACAGGATACACACTTTGTAGAACAAGATGAAGATTTGATAAATAGAATAGCATTGTGTTTTTAATGCATTTGTATTAAATAAACGACGAGTTGCTCTCCTGTTTAGAAATTTTTTGACTATAAAATACATTATAAAACCTGTGGATTGCAATCTGGTGGTATTGGATCTTAATATTGAAGGCAAGAGATTTACTCTGATTTATGGGTATTGGCCAAATGTTGACACTCCCTGCTTTTATGACAAAGTATCAGAAATTCTAGCTCTCTTTGATTTAGATTTCTTTTTGATTTCTGAAAACCTTATAGATGACATTTGTGAAGAAAGCATTGGTAATAGCTACAAGTCAAATCATTCGCCAGTGATTTTAACTTAAAATTAAAGGAATTCATAAAAACAGAGGACTTTTTAGGTTTATTGACTCTCCCCTTTATGAGCCTGATTTTTTTTAAACAACAAATTACACAGTTTAGCAAGAATGCCCGTGTATAGAGGAGATGCTTTACATGTTAGTTTGCAATTAATAACCAACTATTTTTTGGACATTCCTCACCCTGAGATTTGAGACTAATGTCTTAAAGATTAACTGATGAGATAGGAAAACTAGAAAAAAGGTAAGCACAGAGGACAATCTTAATAAAATGGAAGCCAAAAAATGTCAACTTAGAATTTTGAGACGAAACAAGGTTAAAAGGCAATATGTTAAGTGAAGATATATATATATGATATCATTGATAAACTTACATCACTGTGTCGGCTATTTGCTGATGACACTTCATTCAGTTATTCTGGTAACGACGGAGAACAGATTCAATCTATTATCAATCGAGACCTGAAAGAGCTGAATGTTTGGTCTTCTGAATGGCTTACTTCTTTCAATCCTGATACTTAGATTTTCACCAATATTGAAATTCCAGACTAAGCTTTTCCTTAATTGGTAAAATATCCCTTTAAGGACATCTTGTGAGCACCTGAGAGTTCATTTCAGTAATGATGAAAAATACAACAAGCATAACTAAAGTGTAATCACAAATGTAAAGAAACACTAAAATTTTCTGCGTTAACCTAAATACCGACTATCCCGAAACAATTTAGAGAAAATATGTACCTTATTTTAACTACACCCATTATTGAATAACGGAAATTTGGGCTAATTGTGGAATATGTTTTCCATTTAAATCAGAAAATTTGCATAAGTGGTTGCAATAATTGTATCCGGTCTACTTATTTCCACTTAAACTGAAACCTTGCACTCTGATCATGAGGTTTGTTGGGAATCTTTTATTAAATCTTTGAGTTAAGTTATAATCGTTATAAATTTTTATTTTTTATTTTTTTAAGTTAAAACCAACCTGAATAACATTATTATTCAAATATAAACATTCACAGTCGTACAATCTATCGACACTGTTACTTTGTCAGGGCACAAGGTCATGTTATTTTATAATGACGTCTAACACCTATAAATCTATGAGAAGTTGGATTTAAACAATTTGATATTAAAATCGAAGATACATGAATGGTTATGTAAAAAATGGATTTAAGCTAGTTTTCATTAACAGCACGCAATTTCAGGTCTGAACTTTGTGACATGTGTTTTTGTAAATAAACTCATCACAGATACTAGGAATGAAATTTTATATTTACGTCAGACGCGCGTTTCGTCTACAAAATACTCATTAGTGACGCTAGAATAAAAAAAATGTTAAAAAGACAAATAAATTACAAAGTTGAAGAGCATTGAAGAGCAAAAAATTCTAAAAGTTTTGCCAAATACAGCTAAGGTAATCTATTCCTGAGGTAGAAAAGCCTTAGCATTTTAAAAATTCAAAGTAACTGTTTTGTTAACAGTTAATTTGTAATTATGAACATATCAATGATAAATCAAGTCAGCACAGAAGTGTTGACTACTTGGCTGGTGATACCCTCGAGGAATTAAAACTCCACCAGCAGTGCCATCGACCCAGTGGTTGTAAATAATCTCATCATAGATATCAGGACTGAAATTTTATATTTAAGTTGTTTTTGTGCATTGCATCGATCTGATGAGTAAAACCCTTGTCAACTGATTTCTATAGTTTGTTTTATTTTGTGCTGTTACACCTCTGTCATAGGTTGGGGAGGACTGATGCGCCTGCAATAATGTTAAAAATCCTACCACATTTGGTATGTTACTGTCCAAACTCTGCAGTCAGTAAATCATTGGTTGTTAGTTATTGATGATAACAAATGTATCATAAAATTGAGAATGGAAATGGCGAATGTGTCAAAGAGACAACAACCCGACCAAAGGGCAGAAAACAGTCGAAGGCCATCACTTGGTAGTCAACATGGCGACAAAATCACTCACCAGTGGCCGGCTTGAGGGGTCCCTTTAACCAGATGTGTACTAGTTCAGTGAAATGGACAACACACGTGTACTCAACTCCAAAAAAACATAATTGAACTAAAATTTTAAAAACTGATACAAGACTAACAAATGCAAAATGTTCCTGATTAGGGACAGGCACTAAAACGCGGCGGTGTTAAACATGTTTTGTGAGATCTCAACCCTCCCCTATACCTCTAGCCAATATAAAATAAACAAACCCATAGAAATTTTGGTTTTTCGTTTATTGGTTTTAACATAAATGCAGCCGTTAGTTTTATCGTTGGAATTGTTAGACATTTATAAAATTTCAGGAGCTTTTTGTTTAGCTTGGTATGCGGTATAGGTTTCGCTCATTGTTGTAAGCCGTCTGGGAATAACCTTCTTAGTTATTTGGTGTCTGGTGGAGGTTATCTTATCGGCAATCACATCACATCGTATTATCATATATAAGCATGTGCTTAAAAATTAATTCAACATAATATTATCTACTTGAAATAAAAACAAAATGCTATGATCTTGTTTCAGTAACTTTTGTAACTTTAGACATGACTTGTATCAAACTAATTTTTGTTTCAGCACTATTTCTTTTGAGTATTACTGATGCAGTACTGGTATACGAAATTCGTTGTCCTGGACGATCGGAAAAGAGGCTTCTTTCAAATCGATGTCCGAATCCCAGTCAGTTCCATTGCTTATTAACTGCCGCTGATGAAGTATACAAGTCGGAATGTCGAAATAGAGAATGGGTGATTAAAGGTATTACATTTATGCATTCTAATTAAATATAACTAGTAAAAGGATGTACGTCAAAATCTAAAAAGGAAATTTAAAGGGGGATTAGCTACGAAGTTGCAACATCACAAAATAATTTTTGGTTTTATCGAGCATTTATAAAACAGGAATTGTGAAATAATGTATCGATTTAAGCAGTCAGTATGGTTCAATTTTGTCAAAATAAACCCATAAACATCTATGAGGTATAATATGCTTGCAAGTCAATAATTTAACTCATTTCTAATGTGCATTGTAGGATTTATCTTTTGCATTGATTGATAATTTGTTCTTGTCCCGAACATGAATGAAGAATTTGACAGCATAAGAAATCAAATAACGTTTATCAATCTTTTCTTGACCCATTTATGGGCATTATATTATCTGGTCTGTGCGTCCGTTCGTCCGTCTGGCACGATTGAAGTAAAAGTTTTTGGTCAAGATAGTTTTTGATAAAGTTGAAGTCCTATCAATTTAAAACTTGGTACACATGTTTCTTATGATATGGCCTTTCTAATCTTAATGCCAAATTTTAAAATTTCACTGTCCACTGAACATAGAAAGTGACAGTGCGATTAGGGCATCCGTGTTCTATGGACACATTCTTGTTTCATTTGAATTTAAACCGGTTTTCTAACGGTATATATTAGAATCGGCATGCGCTGCAGACAGGTTATAATTTTCCTTTTTTCAAATTTTGTTATGATTTTTACTTTGATCATTCTTGTTACTGTGCTCTGTTTTTACTTCATCGAAAGGTCAATCAGTTTAAAATTTGAATATTGTGTTTCAGGGTATAATTTGATTCGGTGAACTTTTGTCGATTTGTGTCGTTAAAGGGACACTAGCTTCGAAATATGACATTTTGTTCATTTTGTCAAAACAAGCAAAAAAACATTGCTGATGAACTATTATTATTCACATCATTGCATCCATATCCATGTGACCTTCAGTTCAACCCATTAGCTAGAGATTGGTTACGCATGTATAAATTATGTGCAGTCATTAATGTCCCTAATGAACACAATTAAGTTATGCCTGAAGCAAAACACATCAGTATATGAAGAAAAGGGCTACCAGTCATTTTAACTTTTTAAGTGAATATTTACTCAAATTTATCAGAATAGCCGTAGAATTATGAATTAACAAAGTAAATTAAAAATAACGTGATTATGTATTTGATTTAATATAATAATAAATTTATCTATATAAAGGTAAATGTTGAACACACGAAAGTAACCTTCGTAAAAAGTAACTCAGCAGGATTACTGCAACCAAAACCGAGGTTGATCCTTGCCCAAACCCACACATTTTATGATTCTTCACTACTCCACATTAGTTTACCTAGATTCCACTTTGTTACCCCCTATATGCCTTGGGAAAGCAGACAAAGAGCAGTTTTTAATTCTTAACATCGACTTTGATGATATGAAATGTTCTACTTTAGGGAATTATCCCGTAAGACGAGGTTTTAGGCAGTATATCGATTATGAACCTTGTCCGATAGACAGATACCAATCATTTGTATTCTGGTCCAATGGAGATCATCAGTGCAGCATGTTAAAGTCATTGTGTTCAGAGAAAGGTCAAGTTCAATATGATAATGGAACAAGTACTAGTGATAAAAGATGTAATTGTGATACTGCAAGTGGTTATGTTTTTGCAGTCCCACCGAAAAATAAACGTTTTTGTGTGTCATCTGAAGAAGACTGTAGTTGTCTACAAAAGACATGCATGGATCTCCATAGACAGAATGCAGGTAAAGCTGTCAAGTAACTAATAAAGTTAAAAGTTTTCAAGCACGAAATATCTGTAATTTTTTTAGATACTGAATAAAAGTAAACTTGTGAAATGAGGATAATTTGTTGAAATAAGATTAAAACGTGTAAAGTTTTTAATCTTACCTGCTTTTACAACAATTATAAAATTAGGAAAAACTTAACTGTCTCGAGCTCTCTCGCTTTCTTTGAACATGGAAGTAATATTCAAAAATTACTTCCATACTTTAGAGTAGAATGGCATACTTTTCTTGCAACCATTATGTCATTACGATTTTTTTATTGGTTGGTAATGCATGATATCAAGTTTTGTTTGGTGTGTTTTTAAGTAGGTACAGTTTTTGGCCAAAAAATATAGCAGTTCTACAAAATTATTTAAATGTAAACTTTTAGCTATTTATTTGTAAGTTAAAATCTTCTGTTACATAAATATGAGCTGTTTTTGACAACACAACGCACATGAATCGGATGCTAGATTACAGCAATCCTCACAGTTTTAGCATTGAAGTTAAATTGTATACGGTTTCCGTAAAAAAAAATCTGAAAAGTGAGTATATATATTATTTAATTGATAGATTTTTCAGGTTTAAGCTTGATCGTTAGCGTCTTTAATGCCTAAATCAGTTTAAATCTATGACATCAACTAATTGAATAGACTTAAGTAGACACTTTAGTGTTTAAAAAGTATCCGAAATCAGAAGATCTTGAAATGGGAGGCCAAAATCGGACCTACTCCATTAAATTCGATTCCTAAAAAAATGCTTTTTCGGTATACCAGATACATGTATTTTTTAAAAGAGCATTAGCTTCGAGATATACATGTAAGCAAAATAAAAGATTATATTTTAATCGTTCAATAATTTATGAAAGGTAAACAATAAAATAATATTCGCTCTTAGCAGCCAATTTGGTCCAATTTTGTCAAAATAAGACAAGAAACATCGATAATGAATCATTCACTTGCAAGTGAATGATTCGACCACGTGGATCCGTATTCATGTGACCTTCAATAAAGCCCCTTATCTAGAGAAGGGTTGCACATATAGGCGTGTTTAGCTATTAAAAGGAGACAATTAGACGTAATGTTTCCATAATCTATACAGAGAGCAACCCAATGGTCAATAAATTAAACACAGATTTGTAAGAACTTCCAATACAATTATGTTGCCATATTAGAAATTTGATTGCGGTTAAATCTAGTTTCTTCACTTAATTTGTTTCTGCATCATATATAATTTCTAGATAATGATTGTGCTAGACGGGAAATGATAGAAACATATACAGTTTCCACGACAGGGTAAGTTGTATTATGTAACATGTTATTTGTGTTGTACTAACATTGCAAACTTTGATAAAACATTCATGTAAAGGGGCTCACTAACATTATTTAACAAGCAACATTCTATGGGCCTGTCCCAAGTGAGGAGCCTATAATTCAGTTTGTTGCTGTGTTACATATTTGTTTTTCGTTCAGTATTGTGTACATAAATAAAGGCGTTAGTTTTCTTGTTTGGATTGTATTACATTTGTCATTTTGAGGCCGTTTATAGCTGACTATGCGGTATATCTTTGCTCCTTGTTTAAGGGCGTACGGTGACCTATAGCTGTTAATTTCTGTGTAGTTTGGTCTCTTGTGAATACTTGTCTCATATGCAATCACCTGTTTATATGTATGTGTGATAATGTAATTGTTTCCTCATACGTTGATGCTTTGTATAATACATTTGAAGTCTGTTGTGTTCATGACTTTCGAAGTAGATATTTCTGTCGTTTTACATTCAATGGTTAAAATTCAAATCAATCGAAACTAGCTTGTTCCTTTTATGATCATAGTGAAATCATAGATCGTTTTTTGCTTTGTTTTTTTTTTAGTATTTTCCCGCTACATCATTAGTATAACTTCATTTCATATCTTTATTGCCAGCAATTGCTCATTATACGCAAAGACGCATATCATTCTATCAATTGCTTTTAAATTGAATTCAGGGACTTTTATTATAATATGTTGCATAAGTTTCACGTATACGTTTGGTGAACGCTGCAACTCCAGGATATTCATATGCAGCATAAAAATTTTCATCCAGCTCAAGCGTTTGTTTAGCGTATACCTGCACGCTACACACACGTAATACACACGCTACAAGCGCGTTGAAAACGCTATAGATAATTTTGAGACACGTTTAGAGCACGTTGTATACGCTTCAAGATCGTTCGACCTTAACTAAAACATATGGGTGTATGTTTGTAACAAACACCCTAAATAAAACGTCCCAGAGACGCCGAAAGCACGGATTATCGTCCGAGATACGACCGGGACGCGTCTCATATGCGTTCAGAACATTTTTGTTCCTTCGTAGCGTGTATTCCATCTACGTTAGACTTACGCCAGACTTACGCCAGACTTACGCCAGACTTACCCCAACATACTTTACTTGAACGCCCGATAAACGCTTTTGTACGCTTCTGCACGGTTAAAGCTCGTTGTACACACGATACAGATATGATTGACAGGTTGAATGCATCCAAAATTACTAGCGTATTAGCAGCGTACATGATTTTTTACCACGCCCGGCGTACGTCGAAGATATACGCTGATGTGTGACGCTGGTATAAGCTTGTTCATAATTAATTTGAGAACTAATTGCACGTTTATGCATTGCGTTAATTTGTAAACAGAAATAGAAATTTTTATTATATAAGGGGAATATCCATAACAGAATACTACACTGTTTTACAGACATAAGAGAATGGACATTAAAGAAGAACATAATTCAACAAAACAGATCTCCAGGTTTACAAACACAATACATATAAAATCAGGTACACCATATCCAACATTTTTCTTTCTATTTTGGTTATATTTTCAACCAATATAGAAACAATAAATTATACCTTGCCAAGATTCATTATTATATAACCTTTGTCATTAAAAAATGATTTGGCTCAGCCCTTAACAGGCTCATTGCATTTGCTCCAATTTTTTCACAATCCAATCTTTCATTTGCGCCTCAATGTTATATTTCATTTTCAATGGATCAAGTATTGTGTTAGTTCAAATAATCATGATGTCATCATAGCATTTACTTAAGATAGCCTTTCAATACCGTCATAATCATGATAATGGTTTGGACTTGTATTGTAGAAATAATTATTTGAATATCAAGATTATTTATTCGTAACAAAAATACGTCACTATTTCTGATGTAATGTGTTGTCATTTTTGGAAGATCTACGTTGTTATTCCGTTTTGAACATGATGTAACTACTATTATCTTATTTATTTGTGTGTTTCTCTGTGCTGAGGAATTTCGTGTTTGCGTGTGCTGTTTTTTTCTGTCACATAGTGTTGCCATTTATGCGATATCTTTTTAACATTGCCATATAAGCGTTTGGCTAGCGATAACATGTTGCTTTAAATTGTTTCTGTTGTTACGTTATTTCTTTTATAGTTGATGTGCTTCCCTTGTTTTTTCCCCTCAATCGATATATGACTTTTAAACATACTACTGTTGCCTTTGAGCGCCACTGAATAGTCTTAAGACGGACCGTGCGTCTGTCGTACTAAATTATAACCCTGGCACCTTTGGTAACTATTTACACCACTGGGTCGATGCCACTGCTGGTGGATGTTTCGTCCTCGAGAGTATCACAAGCCCAGTAGTCCACACTTCGGTGTTGACATGAATATCAATAACGTGGTCATTTTCATAAATTACCTGTTTACAAAACTTTGAATTTTTCGAAAAACTAAGTTCTTTCTTATCCCAGGAATAGATTACCTAGCCGTATTTGGCGCAACCTTTTTGAAATTTTGGATCCTCAATGCTCTTCAACTTTGTATAGGTTTGGCTTTATAACTATTTTGATATGAGCGCCCCTGATGAGTCTTATTTAGACGAAAAGCGCGTCTGGCATACTAAGTTATGATCCTGGTACCTTTGATTCCTATAGATATCAAAAGGAAGACAGATTTGTGAGTTTGTATAAAATCATCCTTTGTGAAGAATATGTAGGATTACCAGTTATGCTGTTTATTTCAAGATCTTTTGTGAAACATTGCAAATGTTTGTTGTTTACATGCAAATAAAGTATTTATCAGCTAGAACAACGACATATTTGTCATGCAACAAGAATAATTTATCCACAATCTCCGGGGTAATGGCATGGGTTAAAAACCCTTGTGCTCATAGTACATCATATGTTTTAAAAGAGGGACGAAAGATACCAAAGGGACAGTCAAACTCATAAATCTAAAACAAACTGACAACTCCATGGCTAAAAATGAAAAAGACAAACAGAAAAACAATAGTACACACGACACAACATAGAAAACTAAAGAATAAACAACACGAACCCCACCAAAAACTAGGGGTGATCTCAGGTGCTCCGGAAGGGTAAGCAGATCCTGCTCCACATGTGGCACCCGTCGTGTTGCTTATGTGATTACAAATCCGGTAAATAGTCTAATTCGGTAGGTCATATTCATGAAAGGGAAGGGGATTGTAGTTACGACGTAAGGAACATATCCGATATCATTTGTGAAACGGTTATTCCATAACGGTCAACCAACTCGTGATGGCGTCCGTAAAATTTACGAAGGGATGATTTCAACTTCACTATTTGGAACTCTTGGTTTAAGAGTCGATTTAAAAAAAAATTGATTGATCATAAGTATACTGAATTTTAGTCGTAAATATTTTTGTTAGTTATTTATTTATTCTTTGTTTAGACTTTTATTTTATGGTAATATTGTAAATTATCTGAAATTTCCTTTGCAATGAAAAAAATAACCAAAACCACATATTTAGTGCATTCGGCCTCTTCCATTCTTCTTAGCAAGTATGATACAAATGTATGATACAGAGAGCAGTTGGAATGCAACTTAATACATTGTATATTTAACATTGTTTTCAGAAGGAATATTATTTTATGGGATGGCAGTGTTTCTAATTATTGTAACTATAATGTTTGATCTGATGGTAATTATTAGTGTTGCATTCTGTCGGCTAGGTACGTACCATTTTTACCGGAGATATGATAAAGATCATTGTCAAATAGCAAAATCAAATAATGTTGTTTGTTTTTACGACAATACCTCATACAGGTATTCCATTTAAACAAAATGAAAATGATTTATAACAAATAGAAATCTGTCTATCTTCAGACATATATTGACGTTTTTTTCGGAGAAAATATTCATAATAAACGTTTAGGAATAACAAAAGGAATCTTCAATATTGGAATGAATGTGTTTTTTGTACAAATAATGTTCAAGGATAAAATGTTTGGAATTTAACATTTAATCAAACGTTGTAGGTGAGAAAGGATCATGATATCAGCTGTTCGCGTCAAGACACGCTTAGCAATAAGCATGAATAACCTTCATGTTTATCGGTAAAAACATATAAGTGAACACAAAGAAACAAAAAACATCTTATAATTGAATACGAATGAAACACACAAAAACATATATAAACTGTACATTGTAAATGAAAATGAAATATAATTAATCTAGTTGTGAACATATTTGAACAAAAGTTAACGTTTGCCATGCAATTCAAAGGTTGTAACTTTTGCTCAAGAAAGGCTTTTTTAATGTCTTCAGTAATTTATGTTTCAGAACTACTTTGTCAAAGGGAACATGAAAAAAGAGACACAGTTCTACCTAAAATCGATTTTGTAAACAGAGGAAAACAGTTAATTTTATCAGGTAAAATACTATCTACAGGAGTCAACGAAATGAACAGCCTCACTGAAACAGCTAAAGACGCATGGGAATATTCACATGCAGTCAATAACTAGAACTTTTTTATTAACCCCGGAAACTCATCAAGTATAAATAAGGTCGAACATAAAGAGTACATCCACGTACAATCATATCGTATATAGAATCTAGCAACTTACATGAAAGAAATTAACACAAATGGTTCTTTTTTTAGTCAGTTCTCGAAATATTCTACGCACAATATCATGAGTTGGTGTTAGAAAAGTGACTACAGATATAGGCAAAATACAGTCAACGTTTATATTGTTCATTAAGTTACCGAATGCGACTTACAACAAATAAATAACAGTGTGGTCTGCTAACCTAATAAATTACACATAAGATCCAGTATCTCCAGTATCTTTTTATAGGGAATAATTCTTTAACCTGTAGTTTTCTTGGAAGTGCTTTATGGATTATACATGCCTTTTATTTTTTCAGTGCAGCCCGATGCCCGTCTTTTTCATTTGCCCCTTAGTTTTGTGTCCCGGCCTAAGTCAATGAGTTTCAAATCAAAACATATTTAAATGCAACTACACCATGTGCTCAGTTTTTCAAGTTTAAAACTTTTGTTTATTTGTTTATTCATTTGTTTATGTGTTCATTGATTAATGTCATCCCCGTTATTTTGTGTATGATGGGGTTCGTGCTGCTCAGTTGTCTTTTATGTTATATTTAGTGTTTTGTGGACCTGCGTGTCTGTTAGTCGGTTTTATTTCATTACTATGGGGTTGTCAATATGTCCCCTTGGTATTTCTCACACCTTTTTATAAAACAAAAACCGGTCATCACTTTTGTATAGTATCAATTGTTTTAAAAATAAATAAAAGAAACGCAGATTCATTTCAAACGAATAAAAGAGGGACGTAAGATACCAAAGGGACAGTCAAACTCATAAATCGAAAATAAACTGACAACGCCATGAATAACTTTCTAACAAAAAAGAGTAAATAACAGGTATAATAAGAGGTATTTTATTTACCCTATAGTTGTACTGTTGAAAAAATTAAATCACAGTATTTTCTCAGTCAACTTCATTAAATATTCTTTTGGAGAGAAATATAATAAGGTGATTTTTTGTGTAACAACGTCGTACATCTTTTTGAATTTTTTGAAATATGATTGAATGTGTAATCTTATACTTATTCTGCACATTTGCAAGGAACGTAATACTTTGAAACCTCCATGACCCTATGAATATTTTACATTTTAAATTTCTTTATTACAAAAAACAATTTGTTCACGAATTTCAATACAACGGACACCTTATAAAAACACCAAAAACAAAACGTGTAGACGCACATTTCTAGTAAAAGAAAAATAATAGTTTGATTTTTTTCTTCAGATATCATTATTCTGCACAATGACGAGGACTACTACAATTTTGCCATCTATAAGGGTCACCTAAAATTTATTGCAAAGCAGTTCGGTCACAACGATGTTACTATTGAGTCGTTCAAGGATGTATTTCCATCGACGGAAAAGATTCCATTACGAGAAGTTATCAAACAATGTAAATTTTTATTTCTTTATGTTTCAGGAATATATTTTCCTTCTGAAGTTGCTATGTATGGACTGAATGAAAAAGAGATAAACTCTGTACTTATGTTGCCAAAGAAAATCACTAAATATCCATCAATCAAAACTGTGTGCGCTTATTCAAATTTTATTTACTCGGAAATCGATTTGGATTACTACAATTATAAAAACGAAAAAACAATTCGAGAATCGTACAAAGAAACATTTAAACTGATTTTGGAAAGTATAAAAAAGTAGGTGAATACATGTGTAATAAAAAATTCAAACACAACCTACTGAAAACTAACGTTGGGGCTCTATCATCATATCCAATTCAGTGCTGGTGACCGATCAACATTTTGAAGTTACTTCCCAATTCATATTGGATCCATTTATCTAATATGAAACAAATAATAATGCACAAGATTGAACAGAAAAGAAACATTAGTATGATGAACGGAATAGCATTGGATGAATGGCAGAGAAGAAACTGATGAAGACAATTTAAAATAAGTGTTTAGTTTGCATATAATTTTTGTTAAAATAATTATGCAATAAACCAAATATGAGTTATGATATAGAACTTTGACGTTACAGGCTCAAGTAGTAGTGATCATCTAGAGAACACTGTAGTATCAAAGAGTACTGAATTGACTAAATTCAATAAAACAGAAAATACTTTGAGGTTACACAAATAAACAATAAACAAACTTGATGCGATTCCTTATTTGGCAGGGAACAAACCTATGTTTAGTTCAAATTAGCTTCATGAAAATATTCAGTTACAGGAACACTTAATTACACTATAAATTCATGACAGTAAAGAATCAACATTTATTGCTAGCACTTAAAGGTCCCGTGGCTTAATTCAGAAACTATCTCACACATGATATATTTCGTTGTCTGTAGTAATCTAAATACAAGGAATATTTCAAAAAACTTACAAAAACACAAACCAAAATAACTAGACGTAATTTTGAAGACAACATGCAATATACGCCTTACAATTACAATGTGTGTCTGTGTGTGTGTAAACGGAAGACAAAATATGGCAATGCTGTAAAGAATCTAGCAAAAATTGAAGATAGTTAAGAAGTCACTGTAAAATCTGCACCTAAAATTGTCTGAATCAGTTTATCGGACTTACTGAATCATATAGTTTATTATGCATTATAGTAATTTTTGCTATATACCTTTGATTAGACTGCTTTCAAACATTTGTGCTAAAATTCATATTCAAAGTATTAAATGCGTCGAACAGCGGTATACTATTGTTGCCTTTATTCAATATTAGTAGTGCAAATTTATTTATACGTACAATTTGCACATCTACAAGATCATTTATTTATTTTAATAGTAACAAACTGGTAAATAATGTTCACTAACGCAATGTGTTCAGCGGTTTTGTCAAATTCATAGCACTAAACAAGAAACATTGAAGTGGGCAATTTTGATTAGAGAGTTTGAGCACATTTATGATATCGACCCCAAAAGCATTAGCGACAAATTCTAATGACTGCAAGCAAACAACACTCGCCATAATATCATATTTCGTCAGATTAAGTTAAGTCGATGAGCAAAATTTACATAGAGGAAATGTGTATCCATGATTCAATAACCACTACAAAGCAAACTGAAAAGTACAAGCACCGAAGCTGGCTGTGCGACAATACAAGATGAAGACCAGGAAATTTAAATATTGGTGCAATATAAAATCTTGAAATTTGTGCTAATGAAATATCGACCAAATGAACGATAAAACGCCATTTTTAAATACGTCTTGTAACTCTAAACATATTAAGAATGTCTGGTAATTTCGTTTTTTTTAAGTAGGATTTAACATATGTGTTCATTTAACCATCATATTTTTCTAATTCTGAATGGAATTAACGAACCCATAGCGGTACGTATTCATTTTGAAATCCTGTTTTAGGTAGCGATACACAGTTACGAAAAAAACTTAAAATTGACACTCATAATTTTTAAACACCCTCTTTCCCCTCCTGTCTAACAAAGAAGGCTTTATATGTGTGTTATGCATGCATATACTTTTAGAAAGAGAATCTTCCATAGATTTGAATTCTAATGGTCATAAGGGTGAAATATAATCCCTTTTGGGTGTAACCATGGCAACAATCTGCATTTCTTAGATACAAAATATAGCAAAAAAGGGGGGTGAACATGTCACAAAAGTCTCCAAAATTTGGTCTAAAGGAAAATTTCAATCAATTACAGTGATATCTTTCCTGAATCCATAGGTTTATATCTATCAAGGGGTCCAAAAAAAATCATATGCATTTCTTCTCGTTTTTCCATAAAATTGAATTGAAAAGATCGAGTGCAAAATCTTTGTTTATAAACACTACAATAATTTATGGACGGTACGGAAAGGAAAATACGGACTGTCAATATAAAACATGTTAAAAACAATCTAAATGTTCATATAAACCCGCTAAGAAGGCTATATTATTCTTTATTTATCTAAAAATCAATTTTATTGTACAAAAACTTTCATATTTAAAAAATCACAGTGGCCATAATGCGAAACTTAACTTCTAACTGTGTATTGCTACCTTATTTTTGTCTGGCATAATCGACGTTTGCCATTTGATTTCGGACTTTCCGTTTGTAATTTTCTGCGGATTTCGGGGTCTTTTCTGTTGTTATTTTACTTTTTACATCTAAAAGTTGTGAATTCACCAAATGGACCAATTTTGTTTCTTTTTTTTTTATATATATATATAGATTAGACCGTTGGTTTTCCCGTTGGAATGGGTTTTCACTAGTAAATTGTTGTGCCAATTATAGCTTGCTGTTCGGTGTGAGCCAATAGACCACTTTCGAGTTTGTCAGTCACCAGAAAAAAACGCGTCAATTAAGCGCGCCTTAATGGCGTCATTTACCAGAAAGAGGGGATCGCCTGTATCCCTGTACTATAAACGTTCGTCAAGCGTCTTAGTGATCGTCAGTGTGCAGGATAAACTAGAAATGATATTTGTTCTGTAGGTACTTAATCACAATTCCCTTATGACAGCAGTGTTGAAAGACAATTCTGAGAATTCAATTTGCTGAATAATTCTTTTAATATAGCTTTATAGTTTTCCGACCACTCACTCAACAATAGAACTGAAGTGACGACGCCCCTAAACGCAGGAATGATGTTCACTAAAACCAAAGTTTTTGACGGAAATGCATCGAACTCAAAAGTTGTCTATTGAGGCTCCGTTTTGAAGACCGTACTTTGACCTATAATGGTTTACTCTTCTTGAGTGTGACTTGGATGCTAAGTTGTATCATTGGCACTCATACCACATTTTCTCATATCATGACTTACATTACTTCGGTCTTATACTCAACCTATTTTGCAAACAAAATCTGTTTAAAATCTTTATATCATCATTAACAACGTAGACAGACAGATTTCATATCAATTTGAAAGTTGCACAGATTCAATCGGGAGTTTTTTCTCGAAGTCGTCTATACTGAGATCCATATAACGTGTTTATTGTTGAATATGCAAGTCGGAATAGGTTTGTGTAGGTATAGTTTTTTTTATTTTTTATTTATTTTTTCAATAGTCAGGATTTAACATCACCCTTACAGCACCACCTGACTAGGGTGTTACAGGGTTTCAAATATATAACAACAAAAGACTATTGTTTTTTCAAGATTTACACAAACTAAAAAAATAAATATTTTGAAAATCTTTTTTTTTTCTCTCTCTCTCTTTCACACTCTCTCTCTCCTTCTTTCTCATTCTCTCTTTCTCTCTTTTTTCACAATCTCTTCATATAGAAATATCTATAGATTATTTTAAAATAGAAGAAAAAAAAAAGAAGGTTTACATGTGCTATGCATATATTACATGTTGTTTGCTCTGTTCCATAAATAGGTCAAAAAGATATATATATTGATATAAATTTGGTTGTTAGATTACCATTCAGGATAAATAATTAGCATAGGGGCCCAAAGTTTTTCAAGTTCAAAAACTTTGTTGTATTTTCTTGCTGTATATAACTCTAAGTTATAAAAGTTTCTCAGTCTATTTTTTAATTCAATTGCATTTGGAAGCTTTTCTTCTAGCTTGCATTTATATATGTATTTTTTGGCAAAAATTACAAGAAAATTTAAAAATAAGCTTTCTTCTACAAAACCAAGAAAAAAGTTTTTTTTGTTAAAATCAATGTTAACATAGAAATTTTTCAGGCAAGCACAAAACAAATATAAAAAATTTGATGTCACTTGACAATCATAAAATAAATGTCCAATAGTTTCATCTTCACATCTACAAAAAGAACATAACTTTGTATCTTTGATTTTAATCTTATATAAAAATGTATTTGTAGGAATAGTCCTATGTAAAAACTTATATTGGAAATTATACAAATATGTATCTCTACAACATTTCTGAAGTATACAAAAGTATTTCTTCCAGTCTTCAATGTTAGAATGCAGCTCATCCTCCCATTTTGAAAATTTTATAACTGGAGGATGTGCACATTTTACAATAAGATTATTATATATGAATTTGATATTTTTACTGCTAGTAATTTTCTCCAAAAAAATTTCCTGCGGAGTAAAATTTTCTAAGTCAGTATCAGTGTTTTCCCTAATACACTGTTTTACCTCCATAGGGATATTTGATATTAAACTGTAAAAGTGCATATAATTATTTGTCTGAACTTTTTGTTTAATCTGATCAAATGTGAAAAAATCTCTTCTTTGATGGTCAAAAATGTGACAGAGGTTTTGCACACCGGCAACTCCCCATCTGTTATATAATGGGAAATCTTCTGTTTTCACAAAATTCAAGATATCCATCGAGAGACACTCCTTGACATCAGTTTTAACATGTGGTTTAGATGAGTGTAAAGCTTGAAAAACATCTTTCCAAAAAGGATTGCTGAGTTGATTTCCAATCTCTAAAAATTTGAAGTTTTGTAAAGAAAAAGATCTTGCACCCCCAAATTTTTTCAATATCAACTTAAGAATATTTTGCCAGTCCCCATTCAAATTTGAAAAAAATCGCCTCACCCAACCGACTTTAAGATAAAAGTTGAAAGATTGTAAATGAACCATTTTCAAACCTCCCTCCTTTTTATCTGCAATCAGTGTATCACGTTTGATTTTTTCTGTTTTTCCATCCCATATAAAATTAAAGAATAATCTGTTGATTTCATTCAACATGGATTGACATATATTAGGTAAAGATGTAAGCAAATGAATCAATTTCGGAAGTGCAAGAGTCTTAATAACAGTAACCTTGCCAAGTAGTGTTAGCTTCCTATGCTGCCAACTTTTCAATAATTTTGAAATATCAATGATTTTTGCTCTGAAATTCAAACTGGGCATACACTCTAGATCCAAAGAGAAATTTAATCCTAAAACCTTAAAGTTTGAACAGGACCAGCTTAGATTTGTTTCAGGACATAAAACCAAGTCAGAATATCTCTTACTTCCAATCCAAACAACTTTTGTTTTAGTTGTATTTATCTTTAATCCTGAGACTTTGTGAAATTTTTCAAAACAAGAAAGGGTCTCTTTTAATGAATCTTCACTTCCATCAAGTGTAAGAAACGTATCATCTGCATACTGACTAATGAGTGGCAGATTCCCATTTATATTCACCCCTTTTATTTTTGGATTCCCTTTTAGCTGTATGGCAAGTAATTCCACCCCAATAATAAACAAATAGGGAGATAACGGGTCCCCCTGGCGACAGCCTCTTTCAAGGTTGAAAAATTGGGACATATTACCATTATTAATGACACAGCTCTTTGCATCTGCATAAAGCACATCAAACCATTTACAAAAAGAAGGACCAAAATTAAAACTAATCAAAGCCTGCTTTAAAAAATCCCATTCTATAGAATCAAAGGCTTTTTCGAAATCTACTAGTAATAACAATCCTTCTATATCATTTTTTTCTAGATAGTGCATTAAATCATATAGAAGTCTAGTGTTCTCTCCTATGAATCTCCCTTTCATAAAGCCCTTTTGTGTGTCACTAATAATGGCGAACAGTACCTTTTTAGCTCTACCAGCAAGAACTGCAGATGCAATTTTCATATCTGTGTTCATTAAGCTGATCGGTCGCCAGTTACCCATGTACCTCCTATCTTTCCCTTCCTTAGGAATACAAGTAATAATACTTTGGTATTGAAAATCTGAAAAATGGCCCAACTCATATCCGAATTGCAGAGATCTAAAGACAAATGGACCAATATCTTTCCAAAAAAATTTGAAAAAATCCACTGTAAATCCATCAGATCCTGGAGACTTTCCATTTTGCATCTGTTTTAAAGCTTCCCCACATTCCCTAAAAGATAAGTTTCCCTCACAAAGAAGTTTTTGTTCTGCACTGAGTTTTATGTCATGTTTAAAAAATTGATTGTCATCATTACTGAATGACTTAGATGTATAAAGTGTCCTATAAAACTGCTCCTGTTCAAACAATATTTTAGATTGATCAGAAATTTGATTACCTTGGTCATCAATGAGTTCAGTCATGGTTTTATTTAAGAAGGCTTTCTTTTCTAACTTACAAAAATAGTTAGTGCATCTTTCTCCATTCTCATGCCAATTTACACGAGAACGGAGAATAAGGCCCTCAACTAATGTCTGTCGTCGCTTCTCTAATTCACACTTTTTCTGATTGAGTGACGTCACATTAATTTCGCTAGGGTTTAAATTTACACTGTTTTCTAAAGACTGGATTTCTAACTCCAGTCCCTTGAAAACATCTTTTTCTTCCCTTGATTTTTTAATACAGTGGGAGATAGTAAGACTACGAATCTTCATTTTTAGAACCTCTAAAAATAGCTGATCACTGCAAGATAACTGAACATGAAGAAAATCTTCGGAATCACCCCCAGAGAAATACTCAGAAACAGTGTCTCTGATGCAGTTTATAACTAAATCTCCATATGCAGGTTCTCTTAAAAGCTGAGAATTAAATTTCCAGTATCCTTTGCCCCGCTTAGCTAAGGATGCTGTAAAAGTAAATATAATGGCAGAGTGATCTGTCCTGTATCCAGGAATAATTTTTGTTGATTCCATCAATGTAAAAAGGTCCTCAGATACAAGATAATAATCAAGACGGCTCTGTTTAATGGGAGATTTCTGACGCCATGTAAATTTTCTATCACTAGGATAACAAGTCCTCCAAGGGTCTAACAGCAAAAGTGTGTCCTTAATTTCATCAATCTTTCTCCTGGAGTTGGGGTTTCTGTCATGTATTACATTATAAGTATCTTCATTCTTATCCTGCACTACATTCCAGTCACCCAAGAAGATGAAACTTGTATTCGAAAATCTCATAGTTTTCTGTAGGATATCACAGAAAAAATCTGGTTTATCTGTGTTATAACCATATAAACATACCAAAGTTAACCTTTGATCGTATAGAGTCACGTCTAATATGATGTATCGTCCATGTTGGTCTATAAGAGATTCATGAACTTCGTAATCATAACCCCCTCTGAACATGACACAAACCCCAGCACTTCTACTATCACCATGACTGAAGTAACACTGATGACCCCATTCATCCCCCCATAAAGTTTCAATATCTCTTGTACTGTGTGTCTCTTGAAAACACACAATCGAACTATTTTTTGATTTCGCCCAGTTGAAGACATCAGATCTTTTCTTAGCACTAGAGAAAAGACCCCTAACATTCATTGACAAAATTTTTATATGATTATCCATTATGTTATATTGACTTGAGATACAATATTTTTGTCTATACACAAGAGCAAGCAAAACAATGTAATACAATGAAATAAACTTAAATAAACTACTTTTGCACAATCATTTACACAATCATTCTCTCTCACATTTATACTGTTAAGATAACCCACATCCATATAGATGTTCTCTTTGATGTGTTGCAGCTTTTATGGCATTAAATACTACAATTCTGAAATGCATGTTATTTTCACTAACAAAAATGACCTTCTATTTTAATTGATTCAAAAAAAAAATAAAAAAAAAAAAAATTTCTTATATACACAATGTACAAGAGATAAACAAAAAGCTTAATTTAAAGTAAATATGTTGAAACAAGGGATTGAATGCTTGTCAAAAGATAATAATTGAAAGGTCATTATTAATCATAAATTTCACATTGAAAAAACATTAAAATGAAAATTTTAAGTCTAACCCCCCCCCCCCCCCCCCCCCTCAAAAAAAAAAAAAAAAATAAAAAAAAAAATAATGAAAATTTGGGTGCATAGTTCCCATAAATACTAGTATGTTTTGAGTGTAAGTAAGATATCATATATTAAAACAATTAAATTTCAGTTGAAATGTATCTGTCATAGTCAAATATGTTCCTCAATTAGTTTTTCAATCGCTTAGCAATGTCATCAAAAATATCAAATTTCAAACGTCTACCTGCTTCAGTTTTCCCATATACAGCACAATTAAAATACCAAGCACTATCAAGTTGATCACTATCACGAAGTCTAGTAATCAGTTCCATGTTGGATTTTGTAACATCATCGACTAGTCTAAAAGTGCATTGTTTAGGCATGTTTTTCTTTTCTCTCATAATGCGGTATTTCACTTCAGAGTTGAGGAGTTTTACAATGACTGGTCTATGTTGTCCTTGTTTACCTGGTATCCTATGAATAGCCTGGATTTCATCAGGTCGAATGTTTACCTTTAAAGTGTCTTTAACAATTTTACTTTTAAAGATCTCTCTTAAATTTTCATCATTGTTTTCTGGGAAATTCATCACTTTTATGTTGAACTTTCTACTATACTGCTGGTTATAGTTAGACATTTGTAATGCTTGTTTGGAAATAATACCATTATCTTTAACATTTATTGTGTAGGTATAGTTGGCTGTTTGGACAGACTGGTTATAAAATACGGAGAAGTTCTTTATGAGACTGATTTAAGAAGAGCGAATATGCCGACATTTGTTAACAGATTGAATCAAGACACTTGTTTGATTGATTGATTTTCTAGTTATAAATTTTCTTATGCTAACCCTACCTAGACGTTTGTGTCGGTCAAAGTCCGATATGGTAGATATAGATTCGCGTTATTTTTCTCTGTGACACAGATATTCTATAATAGTCAACCAACTAATGATGGTTTGCGTAAAACAGCCAATGGTATGACTTGGGAGGGCAGGTGTTATGCATTTAGCTTACTTTTGGGATCGAAGAGATTTACAAACTATGGTTTTAGTTCTTTCTCTTATTCTTGTGGACAATTTCTAGTGATAACGTACTAGAATGTTTGCAGATTTTGAAAAATCATGACTTAAGATAGATGTTACGCAGGATTGAAAGGCATCAGTTGGTAAAGGTAAAAAAATCACAAGTAGGGTAAACCATTGCCATCAAAACTTTGAATATTGTTTTCATGAGTATGAATATTGATTTTTTTATCAGTTAATTGAAACTATACTAAATGTTACACATCATTTAGTTTCACGGTACAACAACCTGTCGATACCTATTTTTTGGGGAATTCAAAAGGTCATATTTATAACTGACTGTTAATGACATCTTTGCACTAAATCAATTAGATGTTTGATATGTAATAACTGTAATGGTTGATTTTTAGTTTTTGATACATTATTTAAGTAGGTGTGATTGGGTTTGACTAGTTATCAGAAACTGCAATAACTGTTAGCGGTTAGGGATAAGGGATGGGTATAGACCCTGCTACATCCCGTCCGGTTTTTTTTTGTTGATGTTTTTCTTTCAACTGATTTGTAAAGTGTGTTCTTTGCTGTTCGTCTTATTGACAATCTTCCCACATCTTCTTATTATTATATAAGTCAGGTTATCTAGACCATGTTTTTCTGTTTGTCTTTTTTTTCCTCTCGGAAAAGTGTGTCCGTCGGTGATGTGGTATTTCGTACTGACCACTTTGTTTAGTATATCAGTGTAGCATGTTATGTATTATCTGAAGTACAACTTTTAATGATAACAAACTTTATCTAAGGTTTTAACCACTTGAACATTTGCTGTAAAAATAAATAAAATTCGTTAAAATGAAACGCAAACGCATATCGCGAGGTGGCTTTTTTAACTTTAAAACTTTTGAAATTAATTTGATTCAACAAACTCCGAATAACCTGATCAACTATTACGTGCAATGTGAAAGGAAGTTTGTTTTTTAACGAAACTCACAACTAATTAGGCTTTTTGAAAATTAAACCGGAAATTCATTTATTTTATTTCGATTATACATTATATAGTCCGAACTGTTGAAAAAAAACACCAGAAAATCATTGTCAGCATAATGTTAAGCCGAAATGGACTAAGTTGCAATGTTGGAATTCTAATTGTTAACTGTTTACAACTATCTGTATACTTGAATACATTTACTGCACTTCAAGTCAATGATGTTGGGGCGTGTTTGAAAACAAAGTAAGTCAAAAGTTTTATATATCTCATAACAATGTAATTATAAATTATTGTTTCTCAGATAATAAAATTTTTAATTTATATATTATATTTGTTCTGGCTCTATACTATTAGAAACTAATAAATTAATGTAAATGCATGCTTCTTATGACACAAAATGGTTGTCCTTTCACCCTTAGCAACTTTGAAATCATGTATGGGTCTACCTGTGTTACGAAGGATTGTGAAATACACCGTCTAGCATAGTTAGCATGAAACCGATTCATGTAATGGCATACATATACTTATCTGTTCAATATTATCATATATCAAATAGTCTTGAAGCAGGTTCTCTGAAAGGTAAATGGAGTGTTGGTACATGTACCATTAAACAAGGAATATCACTGATATAGCTGGTAGAATTATTTAATGAGTCTGCATTGCACTTCAAATATTATACATTACCATTTCATATAACAAATGTATGTTAGCACAAATGAGTTATTAGTTAAAACCATTTGAAAATAAGTTCATAAAGAATCACGAAAGATTAATTGATAAGATGACTTGAATATACCGATTGGTTATGAATTTAGTCATTGTTTATGGTAAACAGTTCAATACATTGATCACAGTAACTGCAAACTCAGGGAACTTAATTTGATGTTTTACATTTTTTTAAATGTTGATATTTAACTATAATAATTCTCCAACAGTGACATTACAGAAAAGTCTGAAGAATTGTGAGCGTAGCTGTCATTTTTTTCAGGGAAAACGGCACAACTTATGTGACATGCTGTCAGAGGTTTTTTCATGATCAAGCAAATGACAGATGTACAGGTAATATTAAAACATATATAAACTACGTTATTTTATAGTTTCATTATCATTTTAGTCGTATATTGCACGACCTTTATGTGTTCAAGCTTGGTGTAGTATTTGCATTATTATTTATATTTGTTTGTTTGAGATAAAATGAAATCAGTTTTCCTCGCTTGATATTTTTGACCATTTAATGTCGTTATTTTCCAATTGTCTAGATATAAATAAAGCACTCCAGTTATACTAACAAGTTGCAGGTGCTAGAATTCAAATAAAAATCGACGGTGCGAAAATCAAGTTAAAATGTTAGAAATGACAATTAGGTTAGATTTAAGAAACAAAATATTTAATTGTCCAACTTTATATTTATAATATTCAATAATAATTTTTTCAATATTTTTGTCACTCGATTCAGGATTTTGAAAAAAAAGGGGCCACAGTCTCAAAACTACACACGGTTGGAATGAAGAAGATGGAATTATATTAACCATAAGGGGATCCAGGACACCCCTCCCCCTTTGCGCCTCTTATGTAAACATGAATAAATTGTTTTTTTTAATATTTTATAAAAACATTTGAAAAATGATGTTGGGAAACATTTTTAAAATGACATTCATATAACATTTAAATAATGTTTTGAGAATACGAACATTATTATAACATTTTGTTTGGAACACTTTCACAAAATTGTATCCTTATGTTTCAAATTTTTTTAAGGACATTTTATAAACAAAGATATTAAAAGGGGCCCTAGCTACGAGATATATAAAAATCTAATATATATTCTTTTTGCTCAATCATTAATGAAATGCAAAAAGTGAAAAAATAATTCGCTTTTAGCAGCCAGTATTGTTCAATTTTGTCAAAAATAAGCTAAAAAACAAATTGATTATGAACTTTTCACCTGCAAGTGAATAATTTGACCTCATTGAATCCGTATTCATGTGAACTTCAATTTAACCCCTAAACTTAAGACGGATAGCACGTGAATTGTTTGTGTAAAGGTATTTAAAGGAAAAGAATGTCTACATTGAAAATGAAAGAAAGGTCAACCATTTGATTGACTGATTCGATCCATAAAGGATCATTCTTACTGGTAAAAACGATGATAAACATTTATTTTTCATCTATAATATGAAATTAAATAGACCTAGAATAATCTTACAGCACGAGTTTGCTTAATCTATTTTTATATCTATATTAATGTTTACATCGCTTATATGGTCATCGGATGACTTTATAGGTCAACTCGATAGTTAATTATATGACCTGTAGACTAAAATACACATGAATCGAAGCAACGTGTTTTCATGCCCGTCCCCTGCTTATTGTTTATTTTAGACTTTTAATAGTTTGGATACATCTTTACATTGTTGTAAACCAAATATGAGAATTTGATTAAAATCGGTGAACATGAATTTGACAGATAATGCCCCTTTAAAACATTTTACAAACATTGTTAATAAAATTCAGAAATATTTCCATGATGTTTTAAAAATATCCTGTACAGGCTATGGGAAATGTTTTGATTATATTTCAGCGCTATACATTTTAACGTGATTTTGATATTTTTCTACGATATTTTTACATTTAAATTTTTTTTTTAACATATACAAAATTTATTTCTGTTAACCGGGTGACAACCCTCTATCACAATCAAACATTATGAAAAACGATTAGCAACTAACGGTTACTACATACGACTTCAACTTTGGGCAAAATCCATGCCGCATAGCATGCTATTAAAACGCCTCAACTTATCAAATGTTAAACAATTTTTTCTAGAAAAATTACGTTTTTTTTTATGTAACAAACTATAATCGAAAAACAAATGTAACACACAGCTTTAGACGCTAACCGCTGTAATACAGGTTCCCGAATAGGGATAGACAAATCTATAACAAGGTTGAGCTAGAAATGATTGGGATCATTGCCCAAACCACCGAAACCAGGGGACAGTGATACAATAAGACAGCACAGGATTAAACTGTACAAAACAATAGCAAAACAAAATGTACAAATAAGATATAACTATAGACAACAACTGACATTAAACTTATATTATATAAAATAGCTATTATTTAACTAAAAAATAAAGCAAGAGCTTGATGGCCGTGAAAAAGTAATTGAGAAACTTCATTGCAGAGAATGCATAAAAGTTATTAAATATTACTTGATTTCTTTATCAGAGTGTCCTGCTGGGACTTTTGGAGAAAATTGTAAAGAGATTTGTGCACCTAACTTCTATGGTGTTGCGTGTATTTTTGCCTGTAATTGTATATTTGGCGAAAGGTGAGAAACTACTTTGCTTTTAAAAAACGATTCGTATAGCAAGTGTACATTAATTATGATTATTCTTCCCTTAAATGTTTAAAATGATAACATTTAACATACGTTTAAAACAATCTTTAGTTAAAGCACAGAAAAATAGTTCCGTATGATAACGTCCAATATCGTTTTTTCTCCAACAAACTTAATGTTACATATCTCTATATCACATGGAACAAATTGTAAAAAATGGAATCTGATAAAAAAATTAAAAAAAAGATAAAAAAAAAAGTAAGTTGGGCTCATATTTATAGCAGATATGTAGAGACTTTAACGTCTGATTAAAAGATCTAGTTTGGTTAAGTGTAGCGACTTGAGGAAAACATTATTTCACCTTAAAATGCCTGGGTTTTTTTCTGGGATATCAGAATATTCATTATAATGATTATTATGTCCATTTACAATACTTGCGATATTTATGTTTTCATAGATGTGACAAAGTCAGTGGATGTATTTCTATTCAACCACAGGGTGAGTTTACGTTTCTCTTGATCCTTTGATTTTATTCTATCCCATTATCTATTCCGTTTTTTCTTAACTTTTTTAAACGTTCAATCCAAAAGCAAATATCTTTTTTATTGTTGGTATGTTTCGCCCTGTTATCTTTGAATCTTGATCTCCGAGTATGGTACTTCAGTGTTGTACTATAGTTTATATAGTATTCCTCATAACTATGTTAAAAAGCTTATATAGTGTTTTAATATAGAAAAACGTATTCAAAGTTATAACAAACAAACAATTTTGATATAAGATAAAGCACGTAAAATAACCTTATTCTGTGTTGATATAATTCTGTTCGCAGCACTTCGCATACGTTTTCAAAAGTCTTTAAAAGTATAATAGATTGGGACATTTTACCAATCTTTCAAAGACACTTCGTACACATCCTTCCATGAACTATTCTATTTTGTTTAGAGTGCCATAGTGGAAAATACCTAGCCAATTGCAGCGATGAATGCCAGAGTAACTTTCAAGATATAAGATGTCAGTCTAATTGCAACTGTACCTCAAAAGATTCGTAAGTATCACTAATTTATTAGTATATGTATAACTTATTTTATTAAGTTTGATGTAGAAAAAATCTACAAAAAGTAAAATTACAAAAATTCTAAACACCGAGGAAAATTCAAAACAGGTGAGTCCCTATTTAAAAGGCAAAATCAAAAGCTCAAACACATCAAACGAATGGATAACAACTGTCATATTCACAATTCAAACTTTTGAAACAGTATTGTCAAAAATGAGTTGAGTTTCATTTAGATTTTAAACTGACAGATTCAAATGCTTCAGACAATGCATTCTGTAAAGACTTTTCATGGAAACGTTAAAATTGTTTAAATGTCTACCTAACTTCAAAGAAAATTCAAAACGGAAAGTCCTTTACTTAATACCAAAATCAAAACCCAAATACATACAACGAATAAAAAAAAACTTGTCATATTCCTAACTTGGTTAAAAGCAGTAATTCGCGAATTGACGTTTTTACTTAGCTTCTTAGGTTTTATTAGATTAATAAGTGTTAATTTTCTAACGTTTTATATGTTCTTTCAAACTACTGACCTTTAGTGAACATGGAGCAGAGTAAGATAATTCTAGAACTACGAACGCATGGAAGTCGGTCCTATACATTTTTTTATCACATTAATCTTTCCAAAACATGCTGTACATTTTTTTCATACACATATGGCTGAAAAATTTATCCCATTGTTATTTTCAAGGTTTTGAATTCAAATAAAGTAAATAAACTATTTCGTCAGATTAGTAAATAAAGCTCAATTTATAATGTGTTTCAGTTGTGAAAAGGTTCAAGCTTGTTTTAGCAAGGAGAAAATTTCAGGTATGGAAACAAAATATTTAGAACAGTTGCGTGAACTAAATGCTTTTTTAAAATTGAAACATACAAGATGCCATTGCTGCTTAAACAGAAGTTTTTAAAAGAAATATAAAATGTTATCCCTTGACGGATTGTGGAAAATAGTCAATTATCATTGATTATTAAAGATAATATGATTATGGAAAATTTCAAAACATTATAAATATTTTAAAGGAAAACCTGAGCATATTCTATTTTTTTAGATGTTCCAGAGTTGTTCTATTTAATTCAGCAAACTATAGTGAGACAAATCATTTAGCATTTCATACACACAAAAGACAAAAAAAAATCAGTAGAGCTCGAATCTAAATGTTTGGAAACTATAAAATATCTGTGCACAAAAATTATATTTATCCTCATGGCGTATTTTCCAGACATGGTTAATATATTGACGATTGGAATTGGAAGCGGAGTCCTTGTACTATCATTAATTATTGTTACAAAGTGCTTAAAATTAAAGATGGCAAAGAAAGTTGACAGACGAAGCATACATTCAATATTATACGACACGGCAGAGGGCTCATCAGAATATATTGTTATGGACAACAACGAAAGACAACAATATTATTCATGTACAAGTAATGCAAACATAAATATGGTACCACATGCTGAATGCTCTTTATATGATGTCATAGATGATACTGCGATACATACAAATAACCTTAACTTTAAGATACAAATTCCAGTAAATGAATATCAGAATACGTCTACACTAAGTGAGATGTCACACCAACGTCTGTCAAAGGAAAGACAAGGCAATCAGCATGTGTATGACACCCCAGACAATGATGTAAATGACATACATCAACGCGATAGATTGAATGATATCCAGCGCCCTAATCAAGTCCAACCTCCAAATGGAAATGGCGCGTATTCATTACAGAGGTCGCATCGTGGTCTCTACAGCTTCAAGTTTTTGTAAACATTTATTGTTATCACATAAGCATGGTGGGGTTCGTGTTGTTTATTTTTTAGTTTTCTATGTTGTGGCATGTGTACTATTGTTTGTCTGTTTGTCTTTTTAATTTTTAGCCATGGCATTGTCAGTTTATTTTCGATTTATGAGTTTGACTGTCCCTTTGTTATCTTTCGTCTCTCTTTTATTGCTAGTTTGTTGTTCCATTGAAACATACAAAACATCCTTTTTATACTGCAACTAGTTGTGTTTATTTCCTAAATATAGTTAAACAGCTATATTTTGTACAATATCAATATCATCATGGAACACTTTTTCCACAGTCAGGGGTTCATTAAGGGATGATAATAAATTTGAAATCTATGTTACAATTTAGATAGCTATTTATTTATTTAAGTTGCAGTATAAAAACAATATTAGGTCAATGTCAGAAAAATATCATTTTTTTTGTACTCGGCGCAAAACTTGCGAAAGGCTCGGTAGAACCTCGCCTTTCACCAGTTTTTCAGGCTCATACAAAAAATATGGCCTAATATTGTATATTTACAAGAATTTTTCTTTTATCATTGCGAAAATCCTTAAAAATAAATGTCACATTATTTTCACCTTTCAAACCGTAAATATGCCGAGATAATAACCAGTGTTGTAAGAGAATTAGAGTTTTTGGTATCCCCTGCAACATATACTGTACTATTTCATTGTGTATTGTCCGACCGATAACCTCCTTCTTTCTTGTCGGAAGTAACACTGAACTTGAAAACAAAATAAATAATTAGAACAAACTGTCTCCTACTGTCATAAATCCATAACACATTACATTGGTGAAAAAGAAATTGAGAACAATTGTTGTGTTTTAACCAACAATTAATATTTGAAGTGGGAAATATCAGTTGAAATTATATAAGCTATGTACATACACATATATATATACTAGTCATTAAAAAATTATGATTGTTTTACGACAAGGTTTAATCAAAATTGAATTGAGAAGTTGTGTGCCAAACATGTTTAATTACTGCATATTTTTCTTTGTTGACTTAATACCAATTTTGTAATTAAAGTTTGAAATGGTACTATATATGTGTCCTTTATCTGCCTTCTTTCTTGCTTTTGGGTTTGTAACCCGGATTTTTGTTTTTTTTATCGATTAATGAGTTTCGAACAGCAGTATACTACTGTTGCCTTTATTTAATGATGTTAACGACGTCCGATGTTTTAATTTGAATCCTCAAGGCTCTTCAACTTCGTACTTGTTTGGCTTTATAACTATTTTGATATGAGCGTCACTGATGAGTCTTATGTAGACGAAAAGCGCGTCTGGCGTACTAAATTATAATCCTGGTACTTTTGATGACTATATAGCCATTCTTCCCCCATGAACAGCGGTATACTACTGTTGCCTTTATTTAATGATGTTAACGACGTCCGGTGTTTTAATTTTGGATCCTTAATGCTCTTCAACTTTGTACTTGTTTGGCTTTATAACTATTTTGATATGAGCGTCAAAGATGAGTCTTATGTAGACGAAAAGCGCATCTGGCGTACTAAATAATTATAATCCTGGTACTTTTGATGACTATATAGCCATTCTTCCCCCATGAACAGCGGTATACTACTGTTGCCTTCATTTAATGATGTTAACGACGTCCGATGTTTTAATTTTGGATCCTTAATGCTCTTCAACTTTGTACTTGTTTGGCTTTATAACTATTTTGATATGAGCGTCACTGATGAGTCTTATGTACACGAAACGCGCGTCTGGCGTACTAAATTATAATTCTGGTACTTTTGATAGCTATATAGCCATTCTTCTCCCATGCCAGTTTTCACCCGGGGTAAAAACTGGCATGAGCCAATTCTTCCCAAGGGGAAAGGAGTAGGTCCGGTAAGGATCAATTTTGGCCTCAAATTCCAAGTTCATCTGACGAATGAATTTGACCTCCTTTTAAACACTTAAGTGTCTATTTCATTTGAATCAATTAGTTTATGTGAAAGATTTTAACTGATTTAGTCATTGAAAACGACCCGATTCAAGCTCAAATATGAAAAATCTACCAAATATGTCGAAAAATGTCACTTTTTAGATAGTTTTTGTCAACAATGAAAGTTGCCGCTTCCGTGTTCATCCAAAATTTTTATATATGTTATGTATTATCATAAAATACAACTTACATTTCAATATTAAGGATGATCACGAATGCGGCCACTTTCGTTTTACACGAAAACCGTCTAAAATTTAGCCAAAATGATAGAATTGTGAAGATTTCAGTAATTTAGCGTGACTTAATGGTGCTAGTACTCGATATATGTGCATTGTATTGCCAAAAAAACAGTATTTATGTAGCAGAAGCATTCTACTGTCCAATATATATTTAAAAGTTTACATTTTAACAATTTTGTAAAACTGCTATACTTTGGGGCCAAAAAGGGGTCTTACCGGACCTACTCCTTTTGTATCATTGCCATTCTTCCCCCGCGGAAATTTGGCAATACGTATACATATAGTAATTTTTTCGCCATGCCAGTCTTTCTCCCATATTAAAGATTACACTATATTTAAACAAGTCCGAAAATCAAACCCAACAGAGAAAAAAGTAGATGTTTATGCTGACAAATACTATTTTGTAAAATTACATTTACACAAGTCTGTTTACATGTTCGTCATTCTGTCTATGTGTCCACTAGTTTTTCTTCATTTTCACCAGTCTTTTTTGTATTCCCCTAGTTTGTCTACATTCTCAAACAGTCTGTCTTATGATCAAAAATTTCCCCGGGGGAAACATTGTATCATGCCAGTCTACCCCCGGGGGAAAACTGGCATGGGGGAGAATGGCTATATAACACCGGTACTGCATCTTCCTGAATTTATGTGTTATTAATATTAAAGTTCAGGACGGTGTTTATATACTTTTTGTCCGTTCACGAATTGTGTGTTAATGAATGTCACTTCATTAAAATTGAGAATGAAAATAGAGAATGTGTGAAAGAAACAACAACCCGACCATAGAACAGACATTAAACTTGTAAATATAAAAAGGAAACAAAAATGTATTTTTTGAACTTTTGGTCCTCGATGCTGTTCAACTTTGTACTTGTTTTGGCTTTCAAACTTTTGTATCTGGGCGTCACTAGTGAGTCTTGTGTGGACAAAACGCACTTCTGGCGTATTATTTTAATTTTATACCTGGTGCCTTTTGTTAGCTATTACTTGTGTGTTTCTTTGTCAATTGTTTTCTCCTATTTATTTGTATTGTAGTCCATTAATGTTGTGTTGTCATTTTAATGTTATATTTAACATGACCATAAAAGAGGGAGGTTTAGCATGCCACAAAACCAGGTTCAACCCACCATTTTTTTCTTTAAAAAATGTCCTGTACCAAGTCAGGAATATGGTCATTGTTATTTTAAAGTTCGTTTCTGCGTTTGTTACATTTTTACATTGTGGTTTTTTTTTGTCGTTTGTTTCCTCTTATATTTGAGTGTGGATTTACATTATTATTAGCCGTGTCACGGTACTTTTCTATTCCAAGTTCATATATTTAGTTTTGATGTTATATTTGTTATTCTCATCAGATTTTGTATAATGCTTAGTTCGTTTCTGTGTGTGTAACATTTTAATGTTGTGTCGTCATTCTCTTATATTTAATGAGTTTCCCTCGGTTTTGGTTTGTGACCCGGATTTGGGTTTTTTTCTATCGAAATATGAGTTTTGAACATCGGTATACTACTGTTGCCTTTATTTATTTATGACTTCCAATGAGAATAGTTATCAAAGGTACCAGGATTATAATTTAGTACGCCAGACGCGCATTTCGTCTACATAAGACTCATCAGTGACGCTCATATCAAAATATTTATAAAGCCAAACAAGTACAAAGTTGAAGAGCATTGACGATCCAAAATTCCAAAAAGTTGTGCCAAATACGGCTAAGGTAATCTATGCCTGAGATAACCAATTTTATTTGCTAATTAAGAAGCGGAATAAAATAATTTAAGACAGCAGGGAAGATTAACTATGTAGTTTTATAGCTTTAACTGATAAAAAGAATGAGAACTTTATATTGTAAATTTTACGATGTCTCTGATGTGACCTTGGGGTCAGATTTGTATAACATTGCTATTTGATTTATTGTCTAAATTGTGTATCACTTTTTCACGTGTAGAAAACCATGTGAGTGGATTCCTTACTTCTTATTGGTCAATGATCTTGCGGTGTCAACACAAGTTTACGTGCCATGTGTGCACTTCCTTTTATCATTAACTTTCGCCTTGATAACTTGTGATTCTAAAACATTGCGTGAAATTTAAATTTAATAGTATCAGATCCGCCTTAGGCATCTGTATGAGACGTGGTTTATTTTAATGTATGCATAATTATGTTACTCATTACTTTGTATTTACGGTATGAAAATTGTTTTTTTTTAAATATGTCGCAACCCAAAACTTATTTTATTTCATTTATTGATTATCATTTTCTAATATTTTATTTTTCAAACCTAATTTCCTTGCTTACTTGGGTAAGGTTACCGTTTTTTAACTGGTGCAGAGGTCGTGGTTGCTTGTACTTATGACCTCTGTCTATTTGTTTTTGCAAATAAACCAATTTTCCTTACTAGCTTGGTGTAAGGTGGATGATATTTTAACTGGTGCGGAGGGCGTGGTTGCTTGTACTTATGCCCTCTGTGTATTTGCTTCGTCAAATATGTGTTAATGTAGTGTTTTATTTGATTTTCTATGCTTCGTCATGAAACTCATGCTACTTCAGTTATTATTGTCACGGTGATATTGGTTTGGAACATAATAATTTTTGCATTGTAACCTGTATCATAGGTTATAATTGCCATGTATTATATTTTATACATGTAGGTTTGTTTTTTTAGATATTTGATGATATTTAATTCATGTTGTCAATTTATTATGTTTGCTAATACGTTGATACATGTAGTTTTGGGTTGCACTGGAATTTAAATCTAAATTTTAATTTTCATACCATTATTAATGCATTATTAAAACAAATTTAAAATTATTTTTTTGGATACATTCAGCGGTTTGTTACAATTTCTTTTTCTTTTCCTTTTCTCTAGTACTTAAGTATGCCTAGAGCAAAGCAAACAAAGAGGAGAGCAGCTTCGGTTAAATCCTCCAGTTCGGTAACTGTGCCAGATCCAGTAGTCATACCTGAGAAGAGAAAACGGACACAAAAAAGGTCACCAACAGTATTAAATATCACAGAAAGTAACATTTCCGTTGAAGATGCAGGACAATCTTCCACAAGTCCTCCTGAAAAAATGCCTACGGCAGACGAAATTGCTTTGGCTTTACTTAACCGTATGCGAAATGAACCATCATCTCAAGAACCAACATCTCAACATCAGCCGTCACTAGCTGAGTTAGTTAATCCAACAGCACAGCAAACTCAAGCAAGTACCTCTACAATGAGAAACCCAAGCTTAGTTATTCCACCAATGCCTTGTTCTTCATCAACCGTAATGAACACTGTTGTACATCCAGTTAACACCAGCTTGCTTCAAGACAACACTTCGATGCCTCTACCATTGAACTATAATTTAGACTCACAGAGGAAAGGTACTACTCCTATAACATTTAGCTCTGTAAATTTAATCAAGAACTCATTGCCTTTAGCATATCATGTAAATGAAAAAATTAGAAATATTATTTTCAATAATGAATATGTAGATTTTGCTGCCTTACTGCCACAAACTCAATCCACTGAAGAAATTCATGTAATTGCCACTGGTGTCAAACTCATGACAACTTCCAATTCAAACCCAAAAGCAATTTCAAGCATGCACCAGTGGAATAACGCCTTTGATATATCTTTATCAATTTATCTTACTAAGTATCCGCACATGATGTTAGATCTGATAAAATATGGAAATAATATGAGAAAACTTGGTTATGAGAGTGGCATTCAGGCAGTAAAACTTTATGATGAAGAATTTAGAAAGCTGAGAGTAGTTCATAGGTTAGATTGGGTCATTTTGCACGATGAATTATACCGTTTGGCTACGGCTATAAAACATTCAGGCAATTATCAGCAACATTCTCAGTCGTCTGGTTCAAAAAACAGCAGGTCGTCCTTTCTCGGTAAAACCCAACAGAAACAAGGTAAATACCCAATCGTTTTCTGTTGGAGATACTGCGACACTGGTATGTGTGGAAGCAAAGCGTGCAAACTCAAACACCAATGTGTTCACTGTGGACAAAAACATGCTTCAGACATCTGTAAGTAACGACCAACAGGTGGTAAACCTTCCAACTCCAGTTAAACTGGTTATGCTTAGTAAATACTTAGAGCTTTATGATCCGGAACTAAGAGAATTTTTGATTAATGGATTTACAAAGGGCTTTAAGTTAGGTGCTAATGGTGAAAACATTTCATTTCTGACTTGTAAAAATCATCAAAGTGCGCTGGATAAACCTGAAATTGTGACGGAAAAAATAGAAAAGGAAATTAAGAAAGGGCGGTATAGAGGTCCTTTTAATTCGCCGTCCTTGCCTAATTTTATTTGTTCCCCATTGGGTCTCGTACCGAAAAAAGAAGAAGGTCAATACCGTGTTATACATGATTTGTCATTTCCTAAAGGAAATTCTGTCAATTCGTCAATCCCTGCTGAATATACTTCGGTATCTTATGAAAATATTGAAAATGTCATTCATTTAGTTCAAAGTCAAGGTCATAAAGCCCTGATGGCACGTGCGGACGTTGAAAATGCATTTCGTTTATTGCCCATAAATCCAGAAGATTACCATTTTTTAGGCTTTACATGGAATGGTAAATTCTACTATGATACTTGTCTCCCCATGGGCCTTTCTTCATCGTGTCAGCTATTTGAAAAATTTTCTTTTTTTTTTTGTTTTTTTTTTTTTTTATTCAACAACAATATATCACATGCTGTTAACAGATTTCTTCACTGGTACAGCTATTTCAGTAAAGATCCCTGTTTGTTAGTACCTTAAGACCAGGGTATCTTCAGGTAGTATTTTTATAATTTTGTTAGTTTATATATTATTTGTCATTATACATTGTTTATCATTAAATACATTAATTCTCTATAATTTTACAATTATAACTTCGAATATGAACTTTATATTTATATATTGTAACTATCTGATAGATGTTGGGGATAAAAACAGAATCACGGGTTATTTAAGCGTGTTCCGAATTTGATTTGTGGTTTAATGTATTTCTCTGTTGTCCGGTATAACGGTAAATTCATTTGTCATTTTTTGTGTGGATTATAATTACTTTCACCACGTGCTTGCCAAATTTAAATGAATTAGCCACGGAAGGTAGGTTTACATAAGAATCTAGTTCTCATAATGTATTAAGCATAATTTGCATATCTTATGTATAATATAAAGTTACAGTATATAGATTTAAGGAAAAAGTACATTTGTACTTTCACTTTCAAAACTCATTGAAAAAAAAAACCATCTATCAAACAATTGAAGTACAAGGAGCTCTGTAAAATACATAAAATATTGCAATACTGACAATAATGCTGTCAAATATAAGAATATATCTTTTCTAGTATCCCTTTACCTTCAATATTAATATATTTTTTTTGTAATAATAATCCTATTTTAAATTCTGACCTAAAAACATTGTATATGTTGATATTTTGTGTTCTATATTCTGACAAATAATGTATTTTGTGAATAGTAAATACAATAACTGTAAGTAGAAAGTTTATTTCATAATAATGTTCATCATTAATTTTATATAGATATAGGAAGATGTGGTGTGAGTGCCAATGAGACAACTCTCCATACAAATAACAATTTAAAAAGTAAACCATTATAGGTTAAAGTACGGCATATCCCCAGATTAAATTTTTTTCAGTGAGAATGTGTCTACCAATCTTAACTAATTCAAGTATCTTATATATTTCTCCCCAAAACTCATCTAAAAAGTGGCATGTTACAAAAAAATGTTTATAGTCTTCTGTAACGTTACAAAAATTACAAGTAGAGTTATGGCTTATTTTCCATTGTTTTAATAAGACTTTGTTTGGAAGAATAAAGTGTAATAATTTCCATCTGCACATTTTCAGTTTATTATCTTTTAAGTAATTATGAATAAATTTTTGCACATATTGAGCTTCAATTTGTATGTTTTCACATTTCAAAATTCTATTCCACTTATGATATCCTATTGGAACTTCTTTATCATATTCTATTAAAATTGAATAAATTTTCTTTGAATCTAATTTTTCTAGTTTATGTTGGCAATTATTTTTTTCACTTATATATAGTGAGTTATTTATTAAAACACTAGTTTTTATTGAACATTCTTCATTTAATATTTTTAACCATTCTTTTGGAATTGCTTTTCTCAATCTTGAGAATTCAGCTATCCAGTTTGATTTATTTTTTAACTTTAAACTAATAATTTTTTCTGAAAAAACTCCATTTTCATCAATGATATCATTTATATGAATGATATTACTGTCTATCCAATTTTGAAAAAGGAGTGTTTTCTTTTGAAATTTAATTAATTGATTTCCCCAAATAACTTCTTGACGGATAAGTCTGTAATTATTTGGATTTTTAGTTTTATTATTTTTATTTTTTAACCATACTTTAATCATATCAAGATAAAATTCTGGTAGCTCTTTAGTACCCGGTATAGAATATATATTATTAGTATTCATCCTTAAGATAAGTAGATTGCTACCAAATTTATTAAGATAAAACTTTGGTATAACCATCCAATTAAGAAATTTATCAGCAGTTAATCTTTTTATCCAACCTATCTTTATAGATTCTATATATTTATCTATATTTACCATTTTTAATCCACCAGCTAGTTGGTTATAGCTTAATACGGTGCGTTTAACTTTTTCTGTCTTATTGTTCCATAAAAATTCATATATGATTTTTTTTAATTTGTCCAAGTATTCTTTGCTTAAGGTTGACACTGTAGCCAAATAAGTGATTATAGGAATAATTAAAGATTTAATAACTGTTATTCTTCCTATCATGGTTAAGTTTCTTTTTTTCCAGTTTGATATAATTTTTACAGTCTTTTCTAGCTGTTTATCAAAATTTAGTTTTTGACACTCTTTTTTATTATGCCCAAAATATATCCCGAGACTCTTAATTGGTTTTTCTGTAAAGTTAATATTTTCATATTTTTCTTTACAATGTTTTTGCTTCCCTAGCCAAATACCCTCTGTTTTAGATCTGTTAAGTTTTAATCCTGAAAGTGATCCAAATTTTTCAATCATGTTAAGAGCTTTTGAAATATCTTGTTTTGATTTGAGAAAAAGAGTAGTGTCATCTGCTAATTGACTTATTTTTAAAGTGTGGGTTTTTCCATCTATCTTGATTTCAAATCCTTTTAGGTTATGGTCTTGCCTAATTTTACAAGCAAGGATCTCAACAGCAATAACAAAAATTATCGCACTGCAAGGGCAGCCTTGACGTATACCACGATATATACTCATGGGTTTAGAGATCCACCCATTGTTTAAAACTGAACTTTTTATGTCAGTGTATAAAAGTTTTATCCATCTCATCATAGAATTTTTAAATCCAAATTTTTGTAAAGCAAAGAACATAAAGTCCCATTCTAATGAATCAAATGCTTTCGAAAAATCTAAAAATAATAAGGCACCCTCTATATTAAATTTATCTGCATAATCTATGACATCTTGAATTTGTCTAATATTATATCCTATGTATCTGTTTTTAACATACCCATTTTGGTCTCCATGAATAATTTGTGGTAATACTTTAATTATCCTTTGAGCAAGTGAATAAGCAACTAATTTTGTGTCAACATTCAATAATGTTATAGGTCTATAATTGTCTAAACTGAGAGGATCATTTTTTTTATGTAAAAGGGAAATAACTCCTAATTTTTGTGAATTTGTTAACTCCCCTTTATCAAATGAAAGATTAAAAGTTTTGACTGCAAACTCTTTAAGATGTTCCCAAAAAGTTCTATAAAATTCGACACTTAACCCATCAATTCCAGGGGCTTTATTAAGTTTCATTTTAAATAAAGAATCTGTGCATTCTTGAGTGCTTAATAAACCTTCCATACTATCGCTTTCTTTATCTGTTAGGACATGATCACATTCTGTATTCATAACATAATCTTTAATAGAATTTTTATCGGGATTTGAACTTTTATAGATTTCTTCATAAAACTCTTTTTCAATATTAAGTATTTCTGTAGGATGTGTATGTATCACCCTTTCTTTGTCTCTGAGCGCTGTAATGGTTTTTCTTGTTTGCCTAGCTTTTTCTAGTCCCAAGAAGAATTTAGTGTTTTTTTCGCCTTCTTCTACCCATTTAATTCTGGATCTTATTTGTGCTCCTTTTGTTTTTGAATCATATAATTTACCAAGTTTTTCTTCTATAATATTAATTTCCTCTTTAAGAGAGTTAATATCATCTATTTTACATTTTTTGTTTATACCCTTATTTAATTTCTTCAATTTGTTTTCTAAAATATGTATATCTTTAACATTATTTTGTGCTTTTCTTTTA